>NC_056743.1:721938228-722010728 GCF_019279795.1 Protopterus annectens | reverse complement strand
TGTGGTACCACGTGGTAAAAGGGTTACGTAAAATTTATTAACATGAGAAATCAGTGCACTAAAACATCGCGAGACCCACCCCTAACCAAAGACGCAAAATATATGCAACTACAACGTGCAGATAATGTTAGATATTATGCAAAATGGGTTAACAAATATGAATTTGATGGGAAATTAGCAAAATCTTCGCTTGTTAAACTTCTTAAACAGCTTAAAAGTGATACAAAATGTCAGGCAAAGAAACAACGGCAATTAGGCATTCCTCAGGCACACAGGTGGATTGAGGAAGCAAACCGTAGGGAACAAAAGAGTAATAATTCAAAGGCATTGTTTTTAGACAAAGAAGATAATAATATAGTAGTAGCAATGGCTCCTCCCCCCCCCCACTCCCTTTTTCAGGATACGAAGTGGGTGAACAAGCTGGTCCACCTCCGCAGTATCCTGATGTCTCAGTGAAACCGAAATCGTTTGTTAGAGATCCCATTGAAACTAGGTCCCGAACACGTAAAACACAGGGGGACATAGAATCATATCAAATGGAGAGAAATTTACAAGCTGAGAGTGAGGAAGAAATATGTCCACTTATAGAGGTACCAAATCCTCAGGCAGGACAGGTTGGACAGGACCCAACCCTCTTGGTATATAGGCCGTGGACACCGGAGGATATCCGGAAGTCTACTGAGGGAATTCCCCATCCAAAAGTTAATTTTACAAAATTCCTAGAAGATTTACAAGGCATGAGGTTAAGTTACCACTTAAATGGGGAAGAAGTAGAAAAAGTAGTTAGACAAATTGTAGGTCCAGATTGGCACATGATTAGTGGCACCTGGGATCCTCATAATGCAGAATTTAAGCCACTCCCACATAGTGACGCAGAACTAGACAATAGAGTAAAAGGCCTTACAGACTGAATCTCTGAGAAGTGAAAACCTAGAGCAGACTGGACTTGTATTAATCAATGCATACAGCAAGAAAATGAAACAGTAGATGGGTACTATGCCAGATTATTAGAATGTTTTAATAACCATAGCGGTATGACAGTTCCCGAAAATCAAACAAATGATTCCCCGTATGAACAACAATTGAAAAATGCATTTTTAAAAGGTTGCATTGCACCTATTAGTAGCTTCATTATGAAGCATATGATAGATCATCGAACAAGTAGGTTACAAGCCTTACTTGAATATGCTAGACATGCTGAAAGACATTTTAATAGCAAAAAGAAAAAGAAAGCGCAAGTCTTCACTGCTGAAGACGGAGCTGAAGTTTATGTATTACAGTCTGGTAAAAAGGGTAAGAAAAATGCACAGGGAAATAAACAGTATGAGAAACGGTCAGAGGACTTTGAAGAAAGGAAAAAGAGAGGTGAATGCTTTAAGTGTGGGAAGAAAGGACATCTAGCTAGGGATTGCAAACAAAATAAGAAGGTAATCATAGAGGATAAGGGAGATGAGGACGGACTATATGATGGTGAAGATACACCATACGAGAGTCAGAAATCATCGGGAAAAGACAATAAAGAGAGGATAAATGTAAATGTGACAGAAGGAGTAGAGGAAGTGCAAGTAGACATGGAAGATGAAGAAAATGAGATTTTAGATTTAGCATTATTGAGCCTAGAGCTCTACCTAGCAGGCACAAAACCGGAAGTTACACTTCTGGTGGAGGGGAAGGAAGTTAAATTCCTGTGTGATTCAGGAGCGTCATGGACTCTGATACACCCCTCCAAGTTACCGGAACATTCAGAATCACCTGATTATATATTAGTGAAAGCTGCAAATGGACAGCTATACCGGGAACCACTTTCCCATGATATAGCAATAACTGACCCTGTTTCAGGGATGACTCAAAGGAGTAAAATTGTTGTTTCTGCAAAATGTCCAGTGAACCTATTAGGTAGGGACCTTATGCAGATATTTGGCATAGCAGTAGTTCTGACTATGCAGGGTATGGAGGCACAGTGACAAATGGATACTTTGTGGTGCGACCGGAGGGTGAAACTTTTTACTGGTACAGCCAAGACTTGGTTACGACTGGTCCAGGGGCAGTGACCGAGGAACTGATGAATGTAGCCATCAGTAAATCCCCCTTCCTTGACACTGACAGACAGCATTTGTTGCATTGCACTCTGTATTACTGAAACACACCAGGACCTGATAAGGAATATGAGCAAGAATTGTTCAGAAATCGTGCAAACAGATTAGTGTTACGTAATCTGTACTGGGATACTGAGGGAAACAGTGTTGTTAGCTGTTCATTACCTCAAGAATTCCTTGCACTATACAAATCTAATCGATTACCACATGTCAGTTTAACTAAGAACAAAAATGTAAAATGGGCAGACCTAGGAGAAAAAGTAACGAGATGGGAGAAACAAACTGATTTAGAATTATCAGAAACAAAAACTGAATTGGTTAACACAGGCACACCCAGCTGTACACTTGCAGTCTAGTGAGGACAGCTGATTAGCATTCTTATTAGAAGAAGAGGAGAAAGCCTTATGTAACATACCAAAGATTCTTTGGTCAACAGGCAAGTCAGATGTAGGACTTATTCGAACAGCAGGACCAGTTACTATTACACCAAAGTCAGCATTCAGACCACAGAAGAGACAATATCCTTTGAGAAAGGATGCAGAGATAGGAATCAAACCCATAATAGCAGCATTACTTAGAGAAGGAGTACTGGTAGAATCTCCTGATTCACCATGTAATACACCCCTATTTCCTATTAAAAAGGCAAACGGGGAATGGCATATGGTTCAGGACTTACAAGCTGTAAATAATGCAGTAATACCTAGAGCACCTACGGTGCCAGATCCACACACTTTGTTAAATGATTTGAAACCTCACCAGAAATATTTCTCTGTGGTAGATATCAGCAATGCTTTCTTTTCAATACCTATACATCCTGATAGCCAATATTGGTTTGTATTTACATTTCAGGGGAAAAGGTATACCTATACTTGACTACCACAGGGATATTGTGAGAGTCCAACAATATTCGCACAAGAAATGGCTAGTAATTTGGTGGGATTCACCCCACTGGGGGGTAGTCAAATTCTACTTTATGTAGACGACATCTTGCTAGCAGCCCCCACCCAGCAGCAATGCAGGGAGGATACCATAGCACTGTTACAATTCTTAGCAACACAGGGACACAAAGTAAACAAAAGCAAACTACAGCTTTGGAGAAAACAAGTTAGATACATAGTTTATGTACTATCCAAAGAAGGTAGAATACTAGATGAGGATAGAAAAACAGTGATTTTACAAGCACCCAAACCAGCGACCAAGAAGGAAATGATGTCCTTCCTGGGAATAACTAACTTCTGCCGGAGTTGGATACCAAACTATGCTTTGGAATCTGCTCCACTGACCGGCCTCATATACAAAAAGCTGATGGCAGCACAGGATTTATTACAATGGACACCTGAAGCAGAAATAGCTTTCTGCAGGTTGAAGCAATTGATAGCTTCTTCATTAGTATTAGGACTACCAAACTATCATAAACGTTTCTTTCAAACTGTAGACTGTAAGCAAGGATATATGACATCAGTGTTGACAGAACAACATGGGGATAAGCAACGCCCCATAGCTTACTATTCATCACATTTAGACCCAGTGGCATGATCCTTGCCCCACTGTGTGCAGGCAGTGGTCGCAGCTGCAATAGCAGTACAGGCTTCAGCCTCAGTGGTGTTATTCCACCCTCTCACATTGAGAGTGCCTCATGCAGTTGCGATAATTTTACTGCAAGAAAAAGTAGCATATCTCTCTCCTGCTAGACACCTTTCCTGTATGACTATACTGTTGAGCCAACCCTCATATGACAATTGAACGATGCACGACATTAAATCCATCAACTTTGCTCCCAACTCCTGTGGATGGCACACCACACAGTTGCCTGCAGGAAATTGAGCAGAAAACCTTACCCAGACAAGATGTCACGGATATTCTCTTGGATAAGGCCGAGGTGACATATTACGTGGACAGCTCATGCAGAAGGGATCCTACAGGGAAAAAACTAATGGGGTATGCAATAGTTACAGACACTGAAACCTTAGAAGCCCAATCCTTATCACATAACTTGTCTGCACAAGCAGCAGAATTGATTGCCTTAACACGAGCTTGTACCTTAGCAAAAGACAAATGTGTAAACATGTACACTGACAGTCAGTATGCTTTTTCTACTGTACATGTTTTTGCACAGCAGTGGAAAAATAGAGGGATGATAACATCTAGTGATAAACCAATTAATCATGTGCAATTTATTTTAGAATTGTTAGAATCTATTCAGTTACCTACTAAAGTAGCTATTTGCAAATGCGTAGCTCATATGAAACAGCAGGACAGAATTTCAAAAGGTAATGCGAGAGCTGATGCAGCTGCGAAGCAAGCAGCTTCAGACTCAGAAACTTTACTTTTAGATGAGGAATTACAACACTCTGAAATTTTACACCTAGAAATGTTAAAAACAATGCAGACGCTTACTACAAAAGCAGAGAAACAAAAATGGGAAAAACGAGGAGCAATCCTTGAAAATGGGCTGTACATCTCCAAAGAGAAAAAAACAATTTTGCCGTCTAATTTGTTTAGATATGCAGCTTTGTTGTGCCATGGGCAGTGCCATGTCTCAACAGGGGGGATGGTACAGTTAGTAAACTGAATATTCCAAACATATGGATTCACAAATTACACAAAAAAATTTTGTGCAGCATGTCATATTTGTAACAAACATCATGCACAAGGGGCATTTAAACCTAAACAAGGAAGTTTTCCTACACCGCCATATCCGTTCCATACTATTTGTATGGATTTTATAGAACTGAACAAATGCGATAACAAAAAGTACTGCCTTGTCATTGTAGATATGTTTTCTAGATGGGTGGAAGCTTTTCCGACCAAGAATCCGGATGCAACAACAGTGGCAAAAGCCCTCATAAAGGAGATTATTCCTAGATTTGGCATACCGGAAAAAATTTATAGTGACAATGGTACACATTTTGTGAATCAAACCATACAACAGTTGGGACGATTCTTTGGGATTTCCCTTAAGAACCATTGTGCTTATCACCCTCAGTCTGCAGGACTGGTAGAGAGGCACAATGGAGTCCTCAAGAACAAACTTAGAAAGTTAGTCAATTAAACCCAAAAGAACTGGGTGCACTGTCTGCCTCCGGCACTGCTGAGTATGCGAACAGTTCCAAATGCAAAGGGTTTAACTCCTTTTGAAATGGTGTTTGGGAGGGCATATTATGTACCTCAGTGGAAAGCTCTCATGCCTGCAGACCAGAAGGCTGATAGTTCACTAGCTAGTTATATGAGGAAACTGTTAACAAATAAATCTCTCTTGCAGTTTAACTCTTTTTCAGATAAAGAACAGACCAGACCATTGGAAGTGATTCTAGCCACTGGGTCCTGGATCTGGGTGAAGGTAACAGTTTAACTCTTTTTCAGATAAAGAACAGACCAGACCATTGGAAGCGATTCTAGCCACTGGGTCCTGGATCTGGGTGAAGGTAACAAAGAGGAAGAATTGGGCAAGCCCGAAGTGGGAAGGACCATACCAGGTACTGCTGGCCATGCCTACTGCAGTCAAAATAGCCGAAAGGTCATCTTGGATCCATTTGACGCACTGTAAACCGGTAAAGAACTTTCAACTTGATAAAAACACTAACTGTTACGCAACAAGAACAAAATGGCCAAAGATAAGAATGCAGACCAACCTCAAAAATGTTGCATAATCATATTATTGAGCGTACACTTGTTGACTGTACTTTTGACAATTTTCTTTTTGTTGTGGTTTTTTCATTTCTCAACCACACAAGTAAAACTGGATAAACGTGATGAGACATCCATAGACAGGCATACAAACTTTAACACATACCTAGCAATTACATGTGTATATGCTGAGACTATGAACATTTCAAACTGCTGGGTTTGTACAGCTATACCAACAGCATATGGAGGACTACTAATGTCCGCTGTTCCTTTAGGGATCAATGAGACTTGGGAGAATTTGCTTTTTGACACAGGAACTGTGAGATCACAGGATAAAATAGCATTGTATTTACCTGTTAGACAAAAAGGGATTGTGTGTTTTTTCAAGAATGATACTCTCCAGGTGGGCTGGAGTAACTGTAACATAACGATATCTTATAAATGTTATATTAAGACTAAAAGTGGGGGTACTGTTTGCAATACTAACTATGATTCATATTTGAACTCAATGAAAACAACATTGAATGAAGTACAAAGAAATCCTGTTTTGATTAAACAATTGTCAATCATAGATAAGAAAATGTTTCATGCAGGGTTGGTACGTATTAGCACTAAAGTTGAAAACTGCTATTTTGTGTGTGGGAAAAGGCATACAAATTGCTACCTGAAAATTGGTCCGGCAGTTGTTTTTTGGGCTACCTGGCTCCAGCCATACGACACACTGCGGAATTACCTCTGGGTAAAATACGGAATGTGAGAGATGTTTCCAAGAAAACCAAAGATCCAATTGAGAAACCTGTGAATCCAGTAGGGCGAGTTGAAGCAGGTTGGAAAGACCATAATTCCGTGAAGGACAAAGACAAATTGACTCATATGGACTTGAGTGACAGTGTTATATCTTGGGCAGGTATACTCCCAGCGTATGGTGCAGTCAAATCAATTTGGGAGCTGAGAAAACTGTTGAAACTTCTCGAAGTAATGAGTAATGCAACTTTTTCTGCTCTTGAATTAGTGACTGATGAACTGAATGCCATGAGAACTGTTGTGTTGCAAAATCGGATGGCTCTTGACGTCACCCTTGCGGCGAGAGGTGGTACGTGCGTGCTTATCAAAGAAGAATGCTGTGCGTACATACCAGATAATAGACATGAAATCAATGACCACCTGGAGGTGATTCAGCAAGTGTCGGCCATGACCAAACCAGGCCCAAACCCTCTGACGGATTTTTTCCAGAATCTGTTTGGGGGGGTGGGGTTCCATCCTAATGAATATTCTGATTGCCATTTGTGTGGGTTTACTCCTATTAGGAGCATGTGTTTGTTGTGGAATCCCCTGCATGAAAAGATTAATTAAAGATTTTATAGATATGTCTGTCTCTGAAACCTTGTATCAAGACATTGAGCTTGAGGAATTGGTTCCAAATGCAATTCTCCTTGAAGTCTAAACTGAATGACTCTCTTAACTGCAAGTCCCAAGTGGAAGAGGTTAGGAGAAGAAATAAAAATTGTTTAAACTTCTGAGAATAGAATAAAAAGTATTAACGGGGGGAAAATGTTAGAAAAATATGTATTAATGTATATGTTTAGTGCTTATTAAAAAATAAGCATTTTATTCTATTAATGTTATGACAAGAAAAATGAATTCATATGAAACTGCAAGAAGCTTTTGGAAACTGCAGTGTGCCTTTTGCAAGTTGGCCTCTGACCCCAGCAGCTGCTAGCTCAGCAAGAATTAATGTTTATGCTTCTCACAAGTGATTATCTGCTGGGTCAGGAAATTAAATGTGTGAAATAATGAGAATCTTCTGTTCTTTTCCGCTTGAGCAATCAACCTTGTATATGTTGCTAGATAACGCACCGGTTGCAAGGAGGAAGTGATAACATGTAACAAGAGAAATGTATTGAGAACTGTATCTACTATTATGTTTGAATTAATTTAGAACCTTGAGTGGAAACTTTTGTAAATGGGTATTGTAACTAACCAGGTGGCTAGTAAGGCCACATTGTTTACCAGAAAAAGTTTTTAAGCAAAATGTAGTATCAGAATTTTAGATGAATAGAATATTGTAAGCTAAAGTGATGTAAAACCCCTTGTGACTGACTACATCAGCCTGGTGGGTTAATACTAGTAAGAAATACTATAAAAGTTGTGTTCTTCCTGTTTCATTCAGACAAAACTCTGTACTTGTACGTTTTTTGCCTCCTGGTGTACACTAGTAAAGAACCTGAACCTGAACCTGAACCTCCTGTGTATTGATCTTTTTATTACAGTATTTTTTCATTTAACACACTCCAAGACCATTTGATGAAAAGAACTGATTTAATTATGGTGTGCTAAAAAGTAACAATCAATCCAATAAAGACCTGCTAGGTATTAAGCCAATATTTCAACAATACACCTTCCCATGGACATTAACATCTCCTCTCCTCTCCTAAATGAACCTGATGACTCTGTAATTCCTTTAAATAGCTTACACTATACATAAATCCTACACTTAGCTTTGCTGTTCACATCAACAATCACCACCTAAAAATCTCAAGCCATCTTTAGGCCTGGTGTACAATCTGGCACCTCTTAAAAAGGCTAATTTAACATTTACATTATATTTTCCTTAGTCCCACTGCAGCATCCTCTGCTAATATATCCTATTTACAAACTATGAAAAACATATTTCCAGATTTGACTTGCAAAAGCCTCATCAAGCACATCACTGTAGGCTACTTTGGGACCCAAACTGGATGTCAGTCCTTGATTATAAATTGTACAACTGTCATCATGCTTAATACACAAGCTATTAAATAGCAACTCTTCTCCTTCACTAAGCATTTTTATTGAAAAGGAGAATAAAAACATGGCATTTGAGATTTTCTACCATATCTTTCTGTACATTTACCATTCCTTCATAAAGTCGTCAGACTGCCAGCAAAATGTTTAGCATTCCTGGGCCTATGCTTTGAAACAAAATTCCATTCACTCTCTGTGGTTCAGGCAAACTCTTCACATTTTCTAATGCTGTAAAAGCTCACTTCCTTTCCTACATTCAGCACATTGCAACTACAACATTAGAAGAACCAGTCTCTAGTGTTTTTATCAGCATCAACCTGCTTATTAACGCTATATTATATTTTATGTTAAATGGCTGTAGCTTCCAAACTCTTATCATATTTCTCTGTATAAAACTGTCCAGCTGATGCTTTATGCAAACAATAATGCCTGACAGGGTGTGTGTTAATGTGCAATTAACACCCACCCAGGGGTGTTATGAGGCCTGATGCCGCAGGCGGAGAGTCTCTACACCCCTGCAAGGGCTTTAATTACATATTAACACACACCCTGGAGGGCATTATTGTGCTTAGAGAATGGGCTTTCTGTAAAATTGCTGTGTTTTACTTACTTATTTTTTTTAAATACTATAATTTTTATATATTTTTGATGTAAAATAGTTCCTCTGACTAATGTTTCAAACACACTATAATATATGTTAATGGTGTTGGACGAAGCATTTTACATCAAAAATATATTAAAAAAATATGTTGGGGTAAGAGACTGACAAGCATACCACTCAACCTCTTAGAAAAAGAAATCTGGACAAAGCCATAAATAATGGAGGGGACAAAAGTCCAAAAATGGGGACAGATTTTAAATATTGCTTTTACAAACATAGAAAGTTGATAAAATAACAAGTTTTGTGTTATTGCGTGCATTTTCTGAAGGGAATAAGTCTGAAATTCAAATGTCTGTCATTATTTTCTGACTTCAATTCTCAGTGCTTTGACAGAAACCCAACATTTTATGAAGACGATACCAAAAATATGAGGTGAAAATCTGTACAGGTGAGAAGTATATAACAACTACTGGGCATTTCTGAATCAACAGATTGCTGGAAGTAACACACAACTATTTTTTCACAGAGCCCCTTTCTAAAATTGTTTTGTTTGTAGCACCCCCCATCCTAACATACACAATTCATTCAATATGGACAATGATAGACCCTTCGCCTGTACTGGTTTGTACTATAACTGTTAACCTTTTTAAGAATATAGCCGATGAACAAGAAAGGGTAATCACATAGAACAGACTGATAAAATCTGTGAAACTAGAAGAATGATTATAATACTACCTTCCTGCTTCCAAGGAAAACTGTTGACATTTAACAGAACCGATTATTATTTCAGTTGCTGATGTCTTAGCAGGTAACCTAAAACAGAGTTATAAAATGCTGTTGTGGCCAGGGATCACTCTCACTATCACACACACACACACACACACACACACACACACACACACACACACACACACACACACACACACACACACACACACACACACACACACACACACACACACACACATATGCTCTCTAAGCAGCGGTTTTGCTGTTTAGCAAGTATAAAATGTTAAAAAATAAAAGAAAAACTGTGTGTGTTTATGTATGTGTGTGAGAGCATGCATGCATGTGAGTGAAAGTGAGATTGATGGAGCCATTATTTTACACTCGCTAAGCAGCGCTTTTGCTGTTTAGCGACTGTAGAAAAAGAAAAAGAAAAAAGTGTGTGTGTACGTATGTGTGTATGTATCTGTATGAGTGTGTTTCTGTTTCTGTTTGCATGTGTGAGTGAATGTGCATGAAAGCAGAAGAAACTGTACATGTGTGTGAAAGCAGATGAGACAATAATGGCAGCCATTCCGTTTTCTCATTCCAGCTTCACGGCAGCTTGATATGCTGCCGTGAAGAGGCAGACTCATTTTTCAGCGGACATTACTTGTACATTAATACCCTGCTGGAGAACGTTCATTCTCCAATCAGTGTGCTGATGTACAGTTTGCCCATTCGCTAATCTCTATTAAAAACATCACAGACTTACTCAGTAGCTAACACTATACAGTCTTACTATTGCCTGTATACATACATATATATATATATATATATATATATATATATATATATATATATATATATATAATGGCTTATTTTGCATATTTGTTGTATAATTGGTTTATATTTTGGGGAGCACAGTGACAAAGGGGTTAGACCTGCTACCTCAAAGAACTTGGGTACTTCTTTGGAGGGGTAACATGTCTACCCTCTCTCCACATGCCTTTTTTGTGAGTGTTCTGGTTTCCTTTCACATCGAAAAGACATAAGCTGAACAAGTGTGATATTTTCTGGACATTAAGATTTCTTAGAGGAAGAGTGGGGAGAGTAGAACTATGGAGGTCTTGGGAAGGTCATAACCGACTTTTAAATGGTCATGTAGCAGGACAGAAATTAGGATAAGCTACTTTATTCAGAGGTTGGAAGGGTCACCATGGAATTCCACTCTAGAGTAGCTGGTAGGGCGTAGCTCAATAGAGGATGTGAAAAAGACTTGAGACAGATGAAAGGAGAAAATGCAGTGGGGCAAAAGGAAGGACAGCCATTAAAGGGGTACTACCAACTTTTGTTTTAGTTGATAGGTATTTGCTCTCTTCCACCTACACAGTTCATATTCTTGTGTATTCATGACATTTAAGAAGTTTGTGCATCCTACCAAAAGCACAAGGTGGTTTAGGGTTACCTGATTTGAAGGGATATTTTAGAGTTACACAGTTAAGGCTCACATACATAACACAAGCAGAAAGTTATAATTCAAAGTGGAAAGAGATGCTGATAAAGCAGGGTGGGAGTTCAAGAAATAATGAGAGAGTGGGATTTTGTATACATATCCTTAGGGAGAATAACAGTCATACAGAATATTATATTTTAAAACTGAATAAAGTATTCTAAGAAGTAAGCCAACATGAGACTGGAGGAAGGAGATTTTGCCGGTAGGGATGACTGCAAGTAGAGGTTCAGAAAATAAGCAAGAGGAAGCTGGAATTTTCTGAGGAAACTGGCAAAGGAATCAAGATATTGGGAACAAATAACTAGAGAGGAAAAGATAACAGAGCGAGATGAGGCCAAGAAGAATTTTGGACTGGAGCTTACAGACTGCCTCCCCCACCAGGAATTGATATCAGAGTATAGGTAAAGAGGGTCTATATTATATCATCGAATGTTTAAAAAAGCGAATGCTGATTCTGTCAGATCAGTGATTTTTTCAGGAAAAAAAAAAAAAATCCAAAACACAAACACAACACAACACACACACCACACAAAACAACAAAGAAACACACATACACCTAAAATCTGATACCTAACCCTACACTAAACTATGCACAACCCAAACCTAACCCTAAGGTCCGTCCACTAATCGCACACACACCCACCCTAAGCTCCAACCTAACATCCAAATCTGCCTAACCTAACTCACTATCGCACACCACACTCACACCAATCCCTAACCCTAACTCACCTAAATCCTAAATCCCTAACACTCACATCACACAACGCACCACTTAAACTGATCCGACCAGTAACTTTCTGCCATAATACTGAAAATACAGAAGCAACAATTCTTTCCCTAGGAAAATTTGAGTTTGCTTTTATATTTTGCAGTTTCGCAAAAATAAGTTAGATCAATCAGCGTTTGCTTTTGAGAAGGGGATAGGAGAGTGAAATACCTGTTGTGGTAAAGTTTGTAGTCAAATCTAGAATGGAAGCTGCTGTTAAGATGGGATAATTAATATAGCATATAAAATATTGAATGTTAACTAAAAGAATCAATCAGAGGAGGTTAGAAAAGACTGGGAAGAGAGACTGGAAAAGCAATTTACAGTGGAACAATGGGAAGACATGGATATCTTCCAGCTGTGCAAGGTTTAGGATTTTTGTTTAGAAGTGGTTGCCTGGGAATTTTTACACCCCAAGCACGCATCAAAGAATTTTTCCTCAGGTAAACAGCAACCTTTGGAGGTGCGGTAAAGAAGAAAAAAAAACTGGAAACATGTTTTGGGGAGTGTAATGAGCTTGCAGATTTTAAAAATTCCTTACAGAATACTCATAAATATTGAGGAAGCAAATGGCTGTAACTAAGGAAATGATTGTTTTGAGTTGGGACACAGGATCTGAATGGTCTAGACAAATTAAGTTCTTATTAAGTTTAATTCTATTGATTGCTAAAAAAAACAAACAATCACAAGAAAATGGAAATCGAAATCTAAACCAACTGTATTTGAATTACTGAACACTGTAAAATAGGTAAACAAACTAAAAATTGGATCTTTAGAAAAGGGAAGGAGCACATTACATAGAAATAAATGGAATTTGTGGGAACAATACATGCAAAATAATATTCTGGAGGGGGCTGAAGTTAAAGAAAAAGCAGGGAATGAGCAAATTATGTAATGTTGAACTAAACAAGAATTGTTAGAAGGAAAGAAATAAAGAAAACATGTATGTAACTGAAAAAATGTTAATATGGTTTGTTTTCTTTTCTGTTTTATATATATATATATATATATATATATATATATATATATATATATATATATATATATATATATATATATATATATATATATATATATATATATATATATATATATATATATATATATATATATATATATATATATATATATATATATATATATATATATATATATATATATATATATATATATATATATATATATAGACTGACACCCATTTGCCCGACCCCATTTGACCGAAATTTCATTTGACCAACAAGTATTATTGGCAAGTAAATGGGATATGCCCCCTTCCCCACTGTAGTGCGACCCTGGAGTTAGAATATATAGTTAGGGGGGTGTGGGGGCACAGCCCCCCACTTACTTTTGTTTTACTAAGCAATATTAAAGCAAAACTAAACGATATAGTATGAAATTAAGTGGGGGGCTTCACCTCCCACACCCCCATTGTGGGGGGCTGTGCCCCCCCAACTATATATTCTAACTCCAGGGTCGCACTACAGTGGGGAAGAGGGCATATCCCATTTACTTGCCAATAATATGTGTGTGTGTGTGTGTGTGTGTGTGTGTGTGTGTGTGTGTGTGTGTGCCTGTGTCTTAAGTGATAACTTAAAAAAGGTGATTTTAAAAAAAATTAAGAAGCTTATGTCTAACAGACTGCAAAGATAAAGGCACTCAGCTAATCAGCTTCAAATTCATACTCCCTAGAAGCATCAGTCCCGTTATTATAGTTATTTGGCACAGATAAGAAAGAATGGTTGGCACAGTGTTTGCAGTGATATGAATTAGCACTATTATTTTTGGAACAAGTCAGGGGATAAGATAGCAAGAGATCTTAAGGTTCTTTCTTTTGTTATTAACCTAACTTTTTAAACACAACAAAGAAAAACAGACATAAAATGACTTGATTTGTATTCTTTCATCATAAATTGATTCATTCTTTCATCAAAATGAAAGAAAATACATTTGAACTTTTGAAGAGACAATATGGACAATGGCTACTTAATATTTAAGTATAGTACTTGTGTGCATCTGAACACTAAACTATTTTATTTATTTTATTTATTTTTTTTATTTATCATTTGTTGACCGGGAAAGTCCAACTAGGTTCCACAGAGCCTGTTTAGACTAAGAAAGTAATACTTTACAAAGCTATATCATGCAAAATATAAACTTCTAGGCATAAGCCCTTAGAGGTGAGCAAACTGAAATGTACAACCTGTAAGGGTATGTTATGCAATCATCCCCTAAATCATACACGTCAAAAATAATTCATTCTTTTCCTTTATAAAATATTATTTCTTAATTTGTCAGTGTAACTAATTAGTTTGATTGAATCAACCCCTGTACAAACTTTCTGTCTGACGAAAATAAATGGAATCCTTCCTTTCCACCATGACAAATCTGATTACCTATGCAGTTATTTATTTTTAATTTGGTGATGTGATATATATACTGCTCACAGGTGACCTTCTAGCATGCCCAGAGCCCATCTGCTCTTAACATGTGCCTTGACAACCTACTTTTCCAATCAGTCACTCACAGAGTACATGTCAATGTAGCATACAGCTTAATGGTGGATAGAACAAAGATAATGAATAGGCCAATGGTTCTGAAGAGTAATAACTGATAGGCAACGGTTGCTGGTACTCACTGTGGCACCGATACAAAATTTATAAAGTCTCTATTTGACTCAAAATATGCTCACCACTTCAAACAAAAAGAGACAGTCAATTCGATAAAGTTCACAAACATCCAATGCTGATGTGTCAAAAATGAAAATCACCAAATGCAGCAGCTTCAGACTTCTGGTTTACAATGGTTCTGAAGAGACACATCCATTCATGCTTCATTTCTACTAAATCAAAAAGAAAGCTAGCATCCTGGCACATATTATAAAGGCCATTAATCTTTACCCTCTTTGTCATGCCCAGCCATAATTACAAGATTATATAACTTTCTAGTCAGCCACTTTATAAAAACAAACATTATAAAAAAGAAACATAACTTTTATATACACTGAACTTGTATACTGAGACTTTGTCAATGCCAGATGTTTGCTCACATGGTGGTAAATAAAGATATGAGGTCAGATACATAGAGTTTGGCAAGAAGAGGAACAAGTGTACAATTTTCCCCTATTTTCTTTTCCTTGCTCATGGTATATACCAAGCCATATTTGGTAGCAGTGCCAGAAATAAACAGCATATAAAGCAATATTTTAATTAAGTTTGTTGAGAAAATTACTGTGAATAACTTAAGCACTGTGTGGTCATTTTCAATTACAGTTTTAGATAAGAAAAAAAGTACTGACTAGAATTTGACGATCGAGGGCAAAGGGGAAATATGTAATTGTTCCTTGCAACTATGATATTTTTCTCCCTTGCTTACTAGACAACATGAGAAGAGAAGGGCATTGGGAAAAATCAGGATTGTCTAAAAATGTCTTTACCTGTAAAGAAAAGTATTTTAAAAATTATTTATGTCACCTGTGAAATTGCTGCTCAGATTTGCATCTGTTTCAGCAAAGTATGTCTGAAGGCATCAAAACGATGTAATTCTGGATGCCTGCCTTTATTTGAGTGACAGGTCATCAGAGGAGCTGCGATGATGCAAATTGCTGCAGTATAGTAAATCTCTAAATTTGTGTTTAATGGTTTAGGAAGTGTTTTTTTAAGTACTCTTTGAACTTAGTATAAACGGATTGTGCTTTTTGTCTGAGTCAATTTCATAAGACGCAGAGCTGAAGTTTGCCCGTTTGTGTGCAGGTAATGGGTGGTGCTTTGTTGACTGATATTTTCAAGGCAAAGCTTCTTCTTATGAATATTTACTTAATATAACTACTGTAAAAATGTTTTTGTAAAAAGTATTAACAGGAGGATCTGCATGTAAAATAAGAGCAGATGTCTCCATTTTTTTTTAAATCAAAGATATGTTTCATACATTTTTGATCGTGCTTTTACATGAATGAACAAATTAACAGACACTTTAATTTCTGTCAGAAATACTTTTCTTCTCCTCCACAAATAGTTATGCCAAGCATTTTCTGAATCCCACTTGTAATGTAGTTTCTGTCTTAAACTTTATTCTTTCTTCCAGACATATTTATGCTGTTTTGCCAAGCATTTATTTATTATTTAATAATAATAATGTAATACTAATATTCAAATTTATTTTATTACTTATGTTTCTCTGATGGACAGATGTCAACAGGAAGTAAATTAATCCCCAACTAACATGCTTGCCCCTCCCACATAACCCTTATCTACCTCTTTACTGACATACCATACCATATGGGCATCCGAGGAACCTGGGGACAAAACGGGGTTGGGTTGAATGGCTAGGCTTGTAAAGACCTTAGTGGCCATTAGCCTGGTATAAACATATGAATCTATTATCATTAATCTAATGTCTTATTATGTGTAAAGGAAATTGTAAGTTCTAAGATTAAGTTAGTAAAAAATAGGTTAACTTAAAAAAATGGTAAATATTTATAGACATTACTTCAATTTTTTCTTTTTTGTTTGCACACTTATGAGACTGAAACCAACTTCAATTACTTTCTGCTAATTTTTGGTATTCAAGTGCTTAAGACTTAAGTAAAGTGATAAAGACATTTTACATGTTCAGACTTTTTAAAGTGGGTGGCAGTAACACATAAAACATGTTACACCAGGGCGGCACTTGCTGCTGTGCATCCCAGCATGTCCTAAAGCAAACAATCGCCAACACTCCTACGGTGTTTCTACGCAGGGCACGACTAGGTTAAAAACATGTTACACCAGGGCAGCACTTGCTGCTGTGCATCCCATCCTGTCCTAAAAGGTTAAAACATGTTACACCAGGCAGCACTTGCTGCTGTGCATCCCATCCTGTCCTAAAGCAATCCCATTACACAGGGCACCCACTTTGCAGGGCGGCACTGATTCTGTCCATCCCAGCCGTCTTAAAGTCAACAATCACCAACGGTTTAAACACTACACCAGGTGGGGCTTTGATCTGTGCATCCCAGCATGTCTTAAAGTAAAAAATCTCCAACACAGGTTTAAAACATGTTACACCAGGGCGGCACTTGATCTGTGCATCCCAGCATGTCTTAAAGTAAAAAATCACCAACACTCCTAGGGGGCTCCTACACAGGGTATTACTAGGTTTAAAACATGTTACACCAGGGCGGCATTTGCTGCTGTGCATCCCAGCACGTCTTAAAGTCAACAATCACCAGCACTCCTAGGGGGCACCTACACAGGGTACTACTAGCTTTAAAACTTTAATTGTTTCAGATAGCAGAATTTATATAGTAAGAATCTTCCAATATCTCTCTAGCCATGATAAGAAAGTCTATTTTCTTGCTCTACACCTAACCTTCAAAGGTTACAGCCTGTCTGATCTGGAGGCATTTGTGAAACTCTCAGTGGGACATTAAGCTCAATTTTGGATCTCTGCAATTTATTTATTTATTTATTTAACATTTGTTGACCAGGAAAGTCCAACTAGGACAAAGCCTATTTTCAGCGAAGGCCCAGGGAGAAACATCCAGATGCATGTAATAATAATGGAATATCTTCCTTCATCAGCAGTGGGAATCCTCTGATCATTCCATGATCACACCAACCTCTAAAGATGTCTGTCAGCTACAGTTCACAAGTTGATAGGTAATCCTTAATATCTGGAAATAGAGGCAACTCTGGTAATAGTCCCTTTAATTTGTTTGTATACCAATTTGAAGCACTTACTATTCACATATCTATATATATTAAAAATCTCTAGAAATCATTATATTTTTCTCTGGGATTGTGAATTCAGAATCTAACCTAAGTTCATTTTGTTTCCATGGCATTTTATTTATTTATTTTATTATTTATTTATTTACTTACTTACTAATATTTGTTGACCTTGAAAGTCCACTGGGCCAGAAACCCATTTTCAGTGGAGGCCCGAGGAGAAAAGCTCTAGTTACAAATCTAAGTATTTTATAGCAGGATAATATTTACAATAATAAAACAGTATACAAAATTATTATGCAATTTTTTGTGACTAGTTATACACAGAGTAAAAGTTTTATACAATCTGGTTAGGTGTTAGTAGTAGGCGTGCAATATGTATATATATATATATATATATATATATATACACACACACACACACACACACACACACACATATATATATATATATATATATATATATATATGTATATATATATATATATATATTATTTTTTGGGGGGGAAGTAGATACATTCAGAAACAGTTCATGTAAGCACTTAAATGCATAGATGTTTAGGCTTTAGCATGATAATATTTATAGAGACATGACAGAGAATATGGTAGCTTAACTGATATAGAAAAGTAAATGAAGTTCTGAGGGTTTTCAGAGTATTACTCAAATGTTAGAAGAGTCTTACTAGTCAGCAACATTTTTACAGTTTGTTTAGGGTAGTGTGTAATTATGGTCACAAGGACAGATTTGATTATTAAGAAAGTATTTTTTAGGGTTAATTTGAAAGATTTTATAGTATCAAGTTGTGAAATTGAGGGGGGCAGGGCATTCCATAATTTTGCTATGGAGTGGGAGTACAGGCTTTGTCCAGCTCTTTTATTGGTTTTGGATACACGTATAACCTGTTTATTAGTAGACCGACATTTCCGTGAGGGGATGTAGGGTTGTAGGATAGAGTGAAGTGAGGGGCAGTATTCCTGTTGTATATTAGTTTATGAGCAAGAGCTAGTTGAGTTTAGTGAAGGTAGTGGGGGAATTCAAACTATTGCAATTCCTTAATGGCATGGCAATGGTGTGTGCGAATTGGAAGGCTGGAGGCAAATTTTGCAATTTTATAATAGCATGATTGTAGTTTGTTACTTAGAGATGTGTGAAGGTTGGTAAAAATGGGGGAACATAGAGGAGGGATGGGGAGTAGGAGGGTATTTGTTAGTTTTATTTTTGCAGGTTTATCCATGTAGAGTTCATGTCTGTAGCCCTAGTTTAAAATGCATTTTTTTGTTGTATTAAGGATATGTTGTTCAAAGGTTAGTTTGCCGTCTATAGTAATGCCTAGTAATTTTGCTGTCTTCACTATTTCAATTTCAGTTTTGTTATGGGAGTATATTTTAAAGTCTTGTGGAGGTAGTTTAAATGAAAATAGTAGTAGCTTAGACTTTTGGGGATTTAGTAGGAGTTGTGCTTCATAGAGCCAAGGTTATGTTGTTGAGAAGGCATTTTGTGTTATTTTTAGGAGATCTGGGAAGTTGGTAGAGGAAGATATGATAGTAGAGTCATCCATGTATTCGATGATTGTGCGGAGATTGTTTATAAACACGTTAAAGAGCAAAGGTTCAATAATGGACCCTTGGGGGACTCTTGTCTTATTAACCAGATAAGTAGATTGATTGTTTTGCCATCTGGAAGATTGTTGTCTGTCATTCAGGTAGTTGGCAAACCAGGTAGGGGTATGTTTGGAGCATCCTAGTTTTGCTACTTGTTGAAGTAGTTTAGTATGTGTACTGTGTCAAAAGCTTTGGATAGGTCTAATAAGACTACTGTTGTCATTAGACCAGAGTCCAGAGCTTTGTTCACAGTATCAGTGAAAGAAAATAAGGCTGTGTGCAGGACGAAAGCCATGTTGGGTTTGGGTGAGAAGATTATTGTCAGTGAGGTGTTTTAATAGTTGAATATGTATACACTTTTCCAATATTTTAGATAATGGTGACAGAATGGAAATGGATTGATAGTTAAGTAATTAGTATTGCCACCTTTATGTAATTGGCTTATGACAGATGTTTTCCAAATTTGAGGGATTGTGGCTTCAGATATGGATCAGTTTATTAGAATACTGATGGGAAAGGCTATTGCATCAGCACTAAGTTTCAAGTATTCAGAGGGACATTATCAGCAGATAAGGAGCATGGTCTAAGTTTAGTTATCAATTTCCATACTACAAAGGTGGGCACTGGTTTTAGGATGAATGTTGGAATTGTTGGGGTATTGTTAGTGGTTTCTATGGGGAGTGAGGGATGTAAGCTTAGATTCCCCTGAACTGGGTGTGAGGTGCTTGTGTTATGGTTGAGAGGCATATTTGCTATTTTTGGAGGTTCATTTGGAATTCAGTGTCCATCCACAGTAGCCACGCTAGAATTTGCTCAGCACAGCCAGACATCATACCTCTCATGTGCCTCTGTTTTACAGAACATCCCTGATTTTCCCTCATATCTTTGCACTTTCCCTCACAAAATAAAAATTTCTGATAACTCATTCAGTCATTAATGCCAGACATTAATAGTTGCTACTTCTTATTCTTCAGAAAACAAATATCATTGCAAAACCTGCTATCCTACTAAGTGTATAAATTAATTAGTGATATTTTAAAAATCCCCCTTATTGTTGGCCTTCATCCCTCATTATTTTTGGCTTTGTCCCTGGTTCTTGAGCAAAGAAGTTGAAAGCTGGGCACACATTTCTAATTTGGGGGATTCTCAAATTCCCAGTCACTGGCCACCAGTGATATTCCAAGGCAGCCAAAGTTTTCCTTCGTCACCAAATATTCCTGTTTGTAACATTAATTTCTTACATTTTTACAGCCAATTGGGTTCCATATTAATTCAAAGAGAAGCAGTAGTATTAGGCAGCTTAGGAAAGACAACCATTTTAGATCTTGTATAATATAAAAAGAGAAAGGCAGATTAGGTTTCATAATGTACTGGATATTAGGTAATGTAAACGATGGTAAATTAGTGTGCTAGGAATGTTCTACAGGGGGAAATATGAGGTACTCTGGAAAACAATAAAAAAATGGAAAAGGAAAAAGTTGGCTGTTGAAGGAGATGTAGGTGACTATCGTAAAAATATTTATAATTATTATGCAAAACAGATATGGAAACTTTACTACAAAAAATGGCATAATAGTTTGGGCAAATGATGGAAAATAGTATTAAATCAAAGGAAATATTAAACAGAAGAAAGGAAAGGTTGGAATACATATGGGAATGGAAGAATCGCTATGGAGGGTCATGGACAAACTGTCTGTTAAAGGACTAATGATGTATAAATAGCAACAGAAAAGAAAGTATTGTTCATATGGAAAAGAGGAAACTGCTGAACATTTTTTTCATTATTTTGTGGTTGGGCAAAAAAAAAGTATGTAATGCTACCAGAAGAAATCAAGTTGGATATGGTCTTGCATGAAGAACATTAAGGGGCAAATAGTAAAAGAGTTCATGACATGGACAAAATCCTCTGTCTGGTATATGTGGAATGCAAGATGTGGAGAGGTAAGTATTATATAACATGAAATGGGATATGAATATCTTATGCTGCAGTACAGTGCAACAGTGGACATGTGTGAGGTGCAATACTCCCATTATGCTGGTGTACAGTGCCAGCAGTGGACATCTGTGAGGTGCAACACTCCCCTTATGCTGCAGTACAGTGCCAACAGTGGACATGTGTGAGGTGCAATACTCCCCTTATGCTGCTGCACAGTGCCAGCAGTGGACATCTGTGAGGTGCAACACTCACCTTATGCTGCAGTACAATGCCAGCAGTGGACATGTGTGAGCTGCAACACTCCCCTTTTGCTGCAGTACAGTGCCAGCAGTGGACATCTGTGAGGTCCAACACTCCCCTTATGCTGCAGTACAGTGCCAGCAATGGGCATCTGTGAGGTGCAACACTCCCCTTATGCTGCAGAACAGTGCCAGCAGTGGACATGTGTGAGGTGCAACACTCCCTTTATGCTGCAGCACAGTGCCAGTAGTGGACATGTATGAGATGCAACACTCCCCTTATGCTACAATACAGGGCCAACAGTGGACACGTGTGAGGTGCAACACTCCCCTTATGCTGCAATACAGTGCAGCAGTGGACATCTGTGAGGTGCAACACACCCCTTATGCTGCAGTACAGTGCCAGCAGTGGACATGTGTGAGATGCAACACTCCCCTTATGCTGCAATACCGGGCCAACAGTGGACATGTGTGAGGTGCAATACTCTCCTCATACTGCAGTACAGTGCCAGCAGTGGACATCGGTGAGGTGCAACACTCCCCTTATGCTGCAGTACAGTGCCAGCAGTGGACATATGTGAGGTGCAACACTCCCCTTATGCTGCTGTACAGTGACAGCAGTGGGCATGTGTGAGGTGCAACACTTTCCTTTTGCTGCAGTACAGTGTCAGCAGTGGACAACTGTGAGGTGTGACACTCCCTTTATGCTGCAGTACAGTGTCAGCAGTGGACATGTGTGAGGTGCAACACTCCCTTTATGCTGCAGTACAGTGTCAGCAGTGGACATGTGTGAGGTACAACACTCCCCTTATGCTGCAGTTCAGTGCCAGCAGTGGACATGTGTGAAGTGCAACACTCCCTTTATGCTGCAGTACAGTATCAGCAGTAAAGATGTGTGAGAAAAGAATCCACAATTGTCTTATCTTTCAGCATCAAAGGCAAGTGTGCTGCCTGCTGAGCAACTGACATTGCAATGTTGCATTCTGCATTGTGTATGGTGAACTGTGGCACATGGTATCTCATGAGGCATTGCACATAATGGAAGGTACTGTGCAAAGTAGTAGAAAAGCAGAATTTTGACACCATTGTCATGTCTAACGTAAAGGGTCTATATTACCATATTGCATGCTCAGAAAAGCGAACGACAGATATTTGACTCCATGTAAGCGAAATCTTACAACGTCGAAACTTCAGAACAGTGATTGTTTTCCAATGGAAAACAATCGCTGTTACAAAACAAAAAAAAACAGTAAAACATTAAATGGAGTACTGCAACCAGTTCTAAATGCTTTTACCTCAAGTAGGATAGCAGGTTTATGCTAATTATTCAGAGCACAGGAAGGCAGCTAAGATGATAAACATGAATGGAATATGTAGACTGCAGGGGCAGGCAGCAATGGATCAGTATATATACTCTGAAGAAGAGGGTGGACAAGAGATATAATAGTTCTTAGGAAAAGTATAGAGAGGACAAGAACTAAGGATGGAAAGGGAAGTAGGCACCAAGGAAATATTGGAAACCATATTTTTGCAATGTTCTAGATGAGCACAAATAAGTTCCTGGAAAGGTTGATGGAGCCATGGAACCCACCTCCATAGTGACCAGTGCAGTAAAGCATAATAGAGGATATAAAAACACAGCTGATGTAGACTGAGATGTACAAGGAATTGGAGGGGGGAGGGGCAGCAGGTTACAGCTCAGTGACATCCTCAAATGAAATGTGTGTATTGGACAACCCCTCATACCTGTTGAGTCTATATCTTTGCACATTCATAACAATTCTTCAAGACCAAATAATATTGTAACTTTAACATGTTTTACCTATTATAGTGCATACAGACATTTAAGTAGCCACCGACAACATAGAGTTAGCCACCTGCAAATACATACATTTTACTAACATTAGTCATGTTATTATACTAATTTTCCTATCAGAGATGAGTAATCTAGGGATAAAAGAAATTAAATTACTATTCATATTAATATGCTATAAGCCAGTAGCTTCTTATCATTTTTATTAGTATTAAAATGTGCTAATACAGTAACTTCTTAAGGACACTAATTTTTCTGTACACTGCTAAAGAAACAATCAGGGTCATGTTAAAAAAAATCAGTGTGATTCAACAATGGTTTTGTTTCAACAAGCTGCAGTAAAAGGACTGACCCACAATTAGAGATTAACATGCATAATTAGTTAGCTATTTTGGAGTGATACACAAAGAGACAAGCAATCATGCTTAGCACAATATACCAAAAAACAATAAAAAACTCCACCAAGGATAAACAGTAGCCGAAAAAACAAGTATTTAAGCAGCACAAAATGGATACTGAAATGCTGCTTAAAGGTAAAATAATGTTACGGCACGGAGACCACACACGAAAAATAAATAAATCACATTCTTTAATGAACAAACCTTAATAAATAGGTAAGCAGTTTCGTGTTTATAAAATGCTTCATCAGATCAAACAAATGATATGAAAAATATTACATATATACATATATATATATATATATATATATATATATATATATATATATATATATATATATATATATATAAAAAAAACAGCTCACCCATTCATACTCAATTAACCAATCCTGAACAAGGCATTCATAGTTACTAAGTAACAGGCAGAACAAAGCAACCATGCATAAAACCAATGACAGATCAAAAAAATGTAGCCTACAAAGTAAGAGCAAATTAAAGCAACATACACATTATACCCACACTAAAAGCAAAAATGAAAATAATGCAAACCAAACATATAACTGCTGACTTAAAACAGACAGCCTATATGCAGTGTCCAAAAAATAGTCTGTTAAACTCACCATATTGCTTTACCAAAAAAATAATGCAATGCTATGAATGAAGCACATATCCAGTCATGATTTCTGGTTCCCTTCTATATCTGCCATAGAACAACCTTTCTAGTATTTTCAAAAACAGACCAGCCTTTCATAGCCAGCTTCACAGTTTCAAAATGGAGATTTACAAGGATAAATGAAACTGCATGAGAAGCAGAAAAAAGGCAATATTTTATACTCTGTTGAGATTTCTAGTTATTTTCACAGTCAGTTCCACAAGTGCAGTTTCCCATAAACATGTTTTTTCCCCTCAAAACTTACTTAAATATTCAAAAACAAACAAAAATTACTTAAATATTCAGTGCTGACGTATCTCTATATTTTCAGTCTAGAAATCCTTTTCCACCTACTAGGGCCGGGCAATCGATCAACATCCCAGCAAACAAGCAACACTACTATTTCTCAAAGGCAAATTCCCTCACACTCACAGTATCCTGGAAAACAGAAACTGTTTTGCATATATTATCTAATCCAGAAGCCTGTAATCTAGTTTCTGCCTACTTCTCTAATAGTGTTCATTATCAAACCAGAAGTGCACCTTTCACCTGTTAATAGTTGTCAGCCTGCTCTAGGGAAAACTTAAGTGTACTACTACTACAATGTTTTCTGGTTTAGTAGCCTTCAGAGCTTTCCCTGCTGCTTAGTGAATCCGAGCACTCCCTTACAGATAAGACCAAATATCTTTTAGAACCAAGGGTGTAGCCATGCATACCCCTTTGTATTTAACTGAATATATTCTTCCGAAAATCTCTCATTAACATTGTAGCTTTCTCTGAGCAGATCATTTCTACAGTTGTCTAAATAAAAGTGTATCCCATAACAATGAAGATAATTTACATAGAAGTAGGGATACTCTAAAAACAACCTTTGTTATAACAGTAGGTGACAGCAGCTGACAATCTGACCTAAAGAAATATGTAATGTATAAATACAAAGCAGGTTGAGGTGCAACAATATGAAATTGTGAGAGCAAATTGAAATTTTCTGGCTACCCTCCTGTTTGGCACTCAAACAGCTGTACTGCAGTGACAACCAGGATCAGGAATCCCATTTGTTGGCCCCTTAACAGGATCTTAAGACTACCTCATCCCTATGAAGATTAGCCCTCAAGAGTGCAACCATGCTATCTGCTTCCAAAAGTCCTTGCTGTTCAACCAAACGTACCAGCCAATGAGCACCATCACAACTGACTTGGAGATGCACCTCACACTATATACCTGTAGGGAAATGCCCACCTCAGAGCCAGTTTAGTTCAACCTAAAATCAATTAGTATCCTGTAGAAACAAAATACTGGCTCTTCCCAGTCCAAAAGCAATTTTTTTATGCGGCTCTGTTTTGCAACTCTCTGAAATTATTATATCTGATGTTGTCAATTTTCATTTTATCCTTGACAGATGGGTTCAGTTCCGATATTGGAAATAACCCAACCATTACTACAGCTCGTGCCAGCCAAAAACTCTTGAGCTTCACCTCTACCCAGAATCCCTCTCTCTCAGTTACCTCGGATCTCATTTGCCACTTTCTGAAATGGTTGCGTCTAGCTATTGCTCTCAAGCTTCAGTGTTTTTTTCTCACAGTTTCTCCTTTTTTCTTCTTTAACTTTTCTTCTTACATTTAGTGTATTCTGTAAAGTATCATAATTTATACATCTTTCCCTTATACTTTAGTGTATTTCCCACTGTCGTCGCTAATAGTTCCTTCTTTCCTCTCTCTCATAGCTTTTTCCCTCCCCATACACACTCATGCACCTCTCTGGCTATCATTGTTGATAGTCTTTTTTTTCCCTTTTGCTTTCCTTTAAATATAAAAATAACAAAAAATATGTTCCTCTCTCAGTTCCCTTTCTTCTGATAGTTTAGTGGCTATATTTCTAGCTTCTTTATCTTGTTCACATGGCTGAGAAAAGTAAGGCCCCCTCTGGGTTCAGAAAATGCCGGAAGTGTGGCCATGAAATCCCATCATTAGATTTCCACTTTCTATGTGTTTATTGTTTAGACCACCACCATTTGTAAGAAGACTGCAGTATTTGCATGCCTTTAGCCACTGAGCTCTTGTGGAAAGGCAAAACAAGCTTATCTTAAAAAGTCTACTTCCCTCAGCTTTCGGCAAAGCCTTATCTTCTTTAAGCAAAGACAGACATCTCATCTCATTCATCATCATCATCATCTTCTCTGGATAAAGGCAAGAAAAGAAGCCTCTTGGTTCCGACCTTCCCATCTGTTCCAAAAGCTAATAAGTTGAACTTCTTTGTTCCAAAAGTTTCAATGGAACCGCAGGTCTCTACTGCTGACACTTCAGTGACGACGCCCACTCTAGCACTGATTGTCATTTCAAGCCCTTTGACATCAAAGGCCTCGGTACAAGAAATCAGTATTGTTTCACCAGCTATGACCACAATGTCTGGAACTACGTATTCACCTTCAGTTGATCCTTTTGCTGGGGAGCTCCCTGAACTTTTTTTTGCAGAGGCCTAAGTCCTCTTCTGCTTCGTTGGTCCACTCCACGAAAAGTCTGTCCAAATTCAACATGGAGAGGCTGGTGAATAAAGTTTTATGGCCTAGAGGACTTTCAGGCCACCTTTTGGTTCTGACCCCCTTGGATTTTGGTACTGAAACTTCCTTTACACCATTAACTACTCCTCTAACCTCCACTGAGGTCTTAGAGTCCACTGTTCCAGATCTCCTGGTGCTGACTGTACTGGTTCTGGATTTGTTCACTTCTTCAGAACTGGTAGTTACCCTGAGCTCTTCAGTTATTTCTGAACCAGAGACCTCCCAGAGCTGTAGCTACCCTGTTGGTTCTGGGGGGCAGATCTCAACTCCAAGTTTTTTTGAGCCATCCCTTCTTCTTGGAGCTTCAGCTTGAATTAGGTTGGCTCTGGCTTCAGTCTTGAGGGTGGGTTCTTCAGAATGGGGAGTGACCCGGTTCAGAGGCAGTCTAGCTCAGTTCTAGGCTCTCTTCCCTTTTTACAGGGGCCAGCCTTTGAGGCTATGCAGACAGCCCTTTCTCTTGCAGAGACTCAGTCGGTGCCTTCCCCCTTGGAACAGGTACCCCCCTCTAGTTCAGTTATTCCTCCTGCCTCTCCACTGGGAGAGTGGGTGTTGAAGCCTCAGGTATCACAGGCTCAAGTACTGTTATCTTCTGACACCTCCCCAGATTATCCATTTGAGGAGGTCCCTCAGAAAAAGAAGTGCAAGAGGAAGCACTTAGATTCCCATTAGGAATCAGTCACTAAGAACATGGATTTTGTTGAGGGGGAGGGACCACACGGTCACTTCCTGAAGATGTCTCACTTGGAGACATCCTGGAAATTTTCAAACAGAAGGGTGACTGGAAGTCCCAAAACCCTTCCTCTGAGGAATCTGTTTATCTGCAAGTGTTTGCCACCCACACGTCTACCTCCTGGGTGACACTGCCCACTGATGAACTCATTCAGTTGATTTCACAGCGGACGTGGAAGGCTCCAGGCACCATTGAGCCCTTACCCAAAAAACCTGATAAGATACTTTCCACACCTGAAGATAAACAGTTTTGGGCTAAGGGGTTAGCTATAGATGCTATGGTCGCAGCAGCCACCACTAAAAAGGAACTTGCTAAGGAGAGTTCCACTGTCCATCTGCCCAACAGGGAGTCTCTGGCTATGAACAGATTTGGAAACGGGTCTATGCTTCATCAACACTCACCATTAGGTCCTTGAATTTTTTGGCACATTTCACCAGACCCCAATGGGATCTGTTTAAGGAGTTGTCAGACACCCTGATGGGAGCTGTAGCTGAGGGAGTCCAAGAGAAAGTGGCTTTCCAGTTAGCACCCTGGGGTCTGTGTCCAATTTGTCCATGATGCTGATCACCCATACAGCTGAAGGGATTTCCAGAGCAGCAGGTACAGGCTTTGCCATAAGGAGATATGCCTTGATGTGCCCATGTGATTTTGTGGAACAATTCAAGTCTTCTTTCTCCAATGCTCCTTTTGACATAACATCCTTGCTTGGCCTGAAAGTAAAAGAGACTTTATCCAGGTGTGAGAAGGATGGTAAGACCCTCTCTGCTGTGGGTGTTTGTTTCTCCACCCTTCAAAGGTTCTTTTCTAGGAACCAGAGGAGTGGTGGAAAAATGTGGTTTAAGAAATCCCAAGGGTCTTTCCAAGACACACGTGGAGAGAGTTCCCCCCAGGGGCAGAGGACAGAACCAAAATGGAAGATTTCACCCTCATGGCAGAGGTCGTCTGCAGAAGCAGGGCTTCAGGGAATCCTTTCCAGGGAAGCTCTTTCAGCATTCTGAATGGAGGCCCGATTGTCTTTCTCTGGGGGTAGTCAGGGGATGCTTGCCCTTGCACCTAAATGCCTGGCTAAACATAACAACACAATCCTGGGTGCAATGGATCATATCCAGTGGCTATATCATTCCCTTTTCTCACCCTCCCCCTGTACTCAAGAAAATCCCCAATGTTCCACCCAATCAGTGGAATTCAGCAGTGCAAGAAATTCAAAAACTGCTGGACAAAAAAATCATCCAAGAAGTCCCGTCAGACCAGAAAGTATCCAGAATCTACTCAAGATTTGTTAGTGACAAAAAAGACAGGGGACTAGAAACTGATTTTAGATGTCTGTGTGCTGAACAAATTTGTTCTTCAAACAAAGTTCTGGATGGTCATGATACAGTTTATTTCCCCCTTTTTGAAGAAAGATGACTGGATGTGCTGAATAGACCTTCAGGAAGTATATTACCATATAAAGATGGACAAAAGCTCCAGAAAGTTCCTCCACTTCTGACTGGGAGCCATTCATTACCAATTCAGAGTACTGCCTTTTTGTTTCACCACAGCCCCCAGGGAGTTTACCAAGTGCATAGTAGTAATAGCAGTTCACTTGAGACTACAAGGATTCCGAGTGTTTCCATAGTTGGACGACTGGCTCATAACCACTTCAACCAAGCATCAGTTAATGGTAGCTAGAGATTACACCCTTGACATCTGTGCCCACCTGGGGATTATGGTAAATCTAGAAAAGTCACATTTAACCCCAACAGAAAATTTAGAATTCATATGGGTGGTTCTGAATACTCAAACAACAAAAACATCACTTCCTCCAGAAAGACATCAGAGAAAAGTGGTACAAGTTCAAAAGCTAATCTGCAGAAAGAGGGTTATAGCTCAACTAGTCTTACAACTCTAGGGTCAATGGCAGCCTCTATAATTCTAGTTCCGTTAGCCAGGTTATGTATGAGAATTCTGCAATGGCTACTAGCTTCCTAGTGGTCTATCCTTTATCAACTGCTGTCAGATCAAGTACTAATCACCAATCATGGCAAAACAATCTTCTTTGGTGGGTACATTCCAAACAAATTCTCCATGGTCACCGAATGCGTAATAAGAGACCTTGGGACCCAGGTGGACAGTAGTCGCTGCTTTGATAGTCACACTGCCACAGTAGTCAGGAAGTCCTTCTACATGGCACACCTCATCACAAAAGGGTTTCTCATCCAGGAAAAAAGAGGTCATTGTTTCCCTCTACTCGGCACTCATCAGACCCATTATAGAGTACAACGCCCCTTTGAATGTACCTCACAAGACATCTGCAGCAGCTGGAAAGGCCACAGAAGTACCTCACAAAGAGGATTACTGGCCTCAAACAAATACCCTACACTGACCACCTCAAAAAACTCCAGCTTTACTCCGTAGCATATCGCCTACTCCGAGATGATCTCTGCCTAACATATAAAGCTATGTCAAACTCAGAGCTGTTGGACATGCTACACCTAAAGAAATCACAATCCCTCCAAGCTACACGCTTTAGTGACCTAAACCTTGTCACCACAATAAACAGGACACGCTGAAGGGATAGATTCCTGTCCCAGAGACTTCCTATACTCTGGAACAAGCTCCATCTATGTCAAGCAAAGTTCTTCGTTAGCACTCTTCAAGAAAAATCTTGATGAGTGGATGGGAAATAGGAAATACACCCTGGGGATCACTTCTGTGTCTCTGCTGGACATCGCACAGGGAAATAACTTTCTTGGGTGGCATAAGCTATGGTACCTTGCTGGCTAGGCTTACATAGGCCCTTGGGCTGATGGCCTAGTACCTACCTATGAACCTATGGTCATCCCTTTGTTTTTCTAGAGCCCACTGCCATAGTGACCACAGTGACCAGATGGGGTGGGGGGCATTATTTGGGCAAGACAGTCCAAGGCACTTGGTCCCCATTAGAATCCAATTTGCACATCAATGTCCTGGAGATAAGAGTGGTGCTTCTTGCATTGCAGACCTTTCAGACAGCTCTTCCTTAAGGGACTATTGCAATTCAAACAGACTATTTGGAACATCAACAAGCAGGGAGGAACCAAGTCTTATCACCTTTGTCAAGAAGCCCTCAGAGTGTGGCAGTGGGTGATCTCTTTCAACCACTTTCTAATAGCAATTCACATTTAGGGGAGTTCCAATGTGATTTCATACAAGCTGAGCAGATGCATCCTTCAGCCTCATGGGTGGTCTCTCAAGCTAGAAGTGGCAAAATTGATATTCCGTTGTTGACGTCAACCTTGCCGCGACTTATAGGCATCCCTTCAAACAAAAAGTGCAGCAATTAGTGTGCCCTAATTCCCTTCTGGGGAAGTCATTTAAAGATGCTCTCCTCCATAACTGGCCCCCCAGTCTCCTGTATGCCTTTTTCCCGATACCTCTAATTCCAAAATTTTTACCAGAAGCATTCAGGTTGAAAAGGACAATAATCTTCATTGCACCTTTTTGGCATTGCCAGATTTTGTTCCCCTTTCTTTGTCCTTATCTGATTCAACAACTTTGGATTCTGAACCCAGTACCAGAACTTCCATCCCATCTGGACTGTCTTGTTCACCCAGACGTTGTGAACCTCAAGCTGACTGTGTGGTTCCTCCAATTCCATTAGTTGCCAGGCATCCCAATATTTTCTTTCCAGTATGGCACATCCTTGTCGGCTCACAAACCTTCCACTTGAAAATTATATTTAAGTAAGTGGAAGAGATTCACTTTTTGGGCCCATGAAAAGCAAATTGATTACTTTTCTGCTTCCACAGAGCATGTTTTAAATGTTTTGGCTTCTGTTCAATGCTGAAGCTTCTTCTTCCACCATTAGATTACAACTGGCTGCAATCTCTAACTTTCACAACGGTTTAGAAGAACATTCTTTAGCCTCTCATAGGCTTTGTAAATCATTCCTAAGAGGCATGCTTTTGTTAAAGCCCCCGTTCAAAGATCCCACTCCTCCTTGGGACCTGAACTTAGTACTACAAACTGTAATACATTTCCCCTTTGAACCTTCTGCTGAATGTGATCTAAAATTTTTTATCTTGGAAGACATTGTTTTTGGTAGCCATTACTTCTGCCAGGAGAATTTCAGAGATCCAGACCTTATCAATGGAACGTCCTTATCTGATTTTCCATAAGGATAGGGTCTGTTTATGAACAAACCCCTCCTTTCTATCCAAGGTAGTATCAGAGGCTAACATTAATCAGATTATTAATTAACCAGTTTTCTTCCCAACTCATTCCAACAAAGGAGAATATGCCTTACATTTATTAGACATTCATAGACAATTGCATTTCTACCTTCACAAAACAAAAGACACAAGACAATCAAGTCAACTGTTTGTTTCTTTTTCGAGTACAAACTTAGATAAAGCAGTCACAAGATTACTCTCTCTAAGTGGTTCAAGGATTGCATTTCATTCATTTATGATAAGAATAAATTAACCTTGTCTAAGCTAGTCAAAGCACATTGTACAAGGTCTATAGCCACTTCAGCAGTCTTCCAGTCTAGAGCTTCAATGGATGATATATGTGCAGCAGCTACTTGGGCTTCTCCCCATACCTTTATTACTCATTACAAATTGGGCTTGGTCTCTAGGGTAAGATCATATTTTACCTCTATGGTGTTCAGGAATATTCTTCCATGAGTCCACCCAAAATTTAGGTAGCAAGGGCCTCTGTGCCATCTGTCATGGATAAAATGAACACTGATAACATCAGATAAAGAAGTTATGCACTCACCGTAACATTCCATCTGTGTTGTCTATCTTCATTTATCCTTGACTTCCCTCCCTTCCATCCCCTGACCTTTAAAGATTTTTTGGTGGAGACTTACTTCAATACTATGAATGGTTTTAAAAAAAATCTGTCAATCTCTCATTCACTTCAGTTGCAAAAAAGACAGTAAGCCAAACATACAAAAACCCAAACTAAACGCTACCAACAAGCATAGCATTCTGCACCTAAATCAAAACAGACAAATATGTTAATTTTAAAACCTAAAACAATAAGAAAAGCTAATAAAAAATAGTGCTAAAAATGAAAAAAAAAATCTGATTCTGGCCATGGTCCTAACAGGTGCAGAGGGTGTCATGGATGTCTAGGTTATGGCATAGTTATCCAACAGTGATCATGCCACTGTGTGGTTTAGAGTAGGGGAAGGGAAAATAACAATATAAATATAATGTGGGGTTTTAAGAGTGTCTTACTGTGTATTGGAAGGGGTGGTAAAGAATGATGCAGGAGGATTAAAGCAAACTAAGGGAGTAAACAAGCAATGGGAATGGGGTGCAGATGGAGTACTCAGGGCTTTGGACAAAGATGTGAGGAAGAAGCAAAAAGACAAAACAAGATATGGCTACTCAGAAATATGAGGAGGATTTCATAATATGATCATGATATAATGTCACACAGCTGTCCAACTATATCTCTTTGGTTCCTACTAAAGCAAAAGCTAATAGAATAGTTCAGATATGGATGTTTTGGTGTCTACTGAGGTAATGTCTTTATGATGGCCAAACTGCAGAGCTTAACTTTGTTGTTTTGCAATATTTGAAATTTTAGTATGTCCAGAAAGTTTTCACTGTTAATGGTAATTTCCAAACATGATACTGGCTTTGAATGCAAAAACTTACAGTAGGATGATTACACACCAAGGGAGACTTGGTCTCCCTTGGTGTGTAATCATCCTACTGTAAGTTTTTGCATTCAAGGTTTTGCCTGTTCGTGCTGCACCGTATATTATTCATCCTGCACCAGGAGTTGGAGTTTTTATTGTGGGTTCTACAGTCGATTTGTTTGTTTATGATACTGGCTTTAACTTCTATACTTATTTGGATATTTTCCACCACTCATATGTTTGACGTGAATAGTGAATAAATGTTCTTGGCTACATTTTAAATTCCCACTTAACCTTGCCTGAATTCTTACTTGACCTGTCATTCTGATGAACCTGGCTTGGAGAATTTTTACAGACTTGTTGAATTTAAGTGAAAATGTATATCTTCTAAAGTAAATCCATCATTATTATGCTGTAGAGGTATTTTATACTGTATCTCAAACATATATGATTTTATTTATGAAATACATTTGTGATTTATATGTAACAACATGATACCCAGTATTTAGCACATTTCATATTATCACATTAAACTAGCAATAATTAGGATTGTAGCTCCTTATAACTGATTGGGTATAAAGGAGGTATGCTATAATGCTATACTTTGTATGATCAACCATTACTAAGATAATTTGTAGGCCAGTTACCATATTATTAGACATTCTGAATATTTGGCTAAATGTACTTATAAACAATATATGATTTAAGTGTTTAATTATTTGACATCAGTAGCAGCAGAGCTTCATGCATTACAAACCACTTTACAGAACATAACATAAAACTTGTTTCTTTCTTAATTCCTTTCTTTCTTTATATTATTGTTTGAGTTCTTTCTGCCAATAGGGTTTCATAATGCTCTTTCACTATAATGTAAGCTAATTTGTTCAGTTTACAGCTATGAAAAAAATAATTTTTAAATTGAAGGATATGATACAAACCAGACATATATTATTTTGTGGAAGAGAAAAAACATGAAATAAGATTCAACTTATCTTTATCTCAAGTAATATAGCAATTTTGCAACCATACCAAGCAGCTGTATGGCAAAACAATATATCTCCTCTACCTCCCGTGAATTTAGGTGTCCCACAAGGATCCATCCTTGGCTTACTTCTATTTACTCGAAAAAAACACTGGTGTAAAGGTACTGCTCCAAGGAACCACAAGATGTTTAACGTAAAACAATTTATTAATCCGCTATTTGTCCTAAGACTTCATCAGAAATAAAAACTTACGTTTTCACTTCCATCTTATACACACATCAATTAACCAAGGACCAATCACATTTCAACAATTAAATCACTACATAATTTACATAGAGTTAATACATGCCATTCTATTAGCTAAAAAAATGTTATGTTTGTGCTTTCATTCAAACCAGGTGAAATATGAGCAGCCAACCGAATCTGCCACTCCACCTCCCTCATTTCAACCTGGTTTTTAAAATTACCTCCCCTTAAGTCCTGTGGTACAACATCAAGTACAGAAAAAACAAACTTATTGGACACTGAACAACTTGTCAAATGTTTGTACAGAGCATTATTGTTGTCACAAGTTCGTATAGCATAAACATGCTCCCTAATCCTAGTGTTTAAACTTCTGGTGGTCATTCCAACGTAAAACACTAGACAAGTTAAACACATAGCAATATAAATAATACCTGTAGATAAATAGTTAAATCTGCCAGGGACTCTAATGGTCCTATTCAGATGTACCAAATCCACAAAAGGACCCTCTGAAATGTACCACCTACACATGTTGTAATCATAACACTTAAAAGTACCAAAACTTTTATCAGTATGAGGTAGAGTAAGTTTAGTCCCTGAATTTTCTAATAATTTTATGTTCCTATTTTTTTTCTCCACAAACTCCAGTCTATCTCTAATAGCTTTGATAAGTTCTTCACTTCCCATTAATATTTTCCAGTTATTTCTAATAATATTTTTTATCAGGACATTGTCTACACTCATATCAAAATAAAATCTAGGTTCTGAATGAGTAACTATGGTTACATTTGTTAAGTCTTTCTTGATATTTTTACTAACAAAGCCAAGAACTGAAATTCGTAAAAAATCACTTTTTCTTCTAACTAGAATCTCTATAGCTGTATCATTTAATAATCTGGATGAATAACCTCTTACCAAAAATAAACTTTTAATAAATTCCACTTTTCTTGGTTCCGTTCTTCAACTGTTGTTGGATAAATTCCACTTCCACCAATATTTCACTGACCATCCTAGAGGCCCTATTAAACTGGCCATGCGGAATATTTTTCTTCGTGTGCATAGGATACCCACTTGTAAAGTGGATATAGCTATTACTAAAAGTGTTTTTTTTATGTGAATGTTAGAAATGAATTTATCAACATTCCATTCCACTTCTATTTACCCTCTTCACCAACAAACATTTCACGGCCACCGGTCAAGCTTCCCTTGTCCAATATGCAGATGACTCCACTTTAATTTATGCGACATTCTCTCTTCAACAATTACAATTAATAACCCAAGAAATATTCTGAGAAGTGGAAAAATGGTTATCTGAATCACAACTCATTCTAAACCCAAACAAAACAAATTGTATCCTTTTTTTCCTGGGTAAACCACCAAAACCCCCACCCCCTTTCTCTATAACATCTGATAACCTCACCATCATCTCTCCAGTACCTCCTACTAAACTCTTAGGTGTCACTACTGACCATTCACTCAAATCTGACTTTCATATAGCCCATACCAAAACATCAAAAAAGTTAATAAAAACTCAGTAGTCTTTATCAACACAAACAGTACCTAACAAACAGTACTAAAGCTACCCTCGCAACTACTCATCTTATCTCCACTCTTCTGTATGCCTCATCAATTTTTACTAATCTAAAAAAGGGTGATCTCACAAATTAGAAAGCTGCTACAATAAAACAGCCAAATTTGCTACAGACCTGAACTATAGAGAACACCATTACTTAGCATTCAAACACTTAAACTGGCTCAAACTACCGAAAATACTTACCTATAACCAACTTATCACTCTTTACACACTTATTCCATCAACCTGAAAAAATCTCCACTCTTCAAAATCTAGTACAACTATATAGTACCATGTGCACTCTTCGCTCAAGTAATAAGGCTCTGTTAACAATAGCCAAAGTAAACAACACAGCTGGCCAGTCACTCTATTCTTCAAGTACAGCTAAGCTTTGGAACACCTTACCCCCCTGACTTACGATCAATTACTGTTAAACATCACTCTAAAAAAACTTAAAGCATTCTTGCTCAACTCCAAACTTTGCAAGTGTCCCTTCCCCCTTAGCATTTCACTTACTCACCTTTCTCACTTAATTCCTACTGCTACTGGAAGAGTTTTTTCCTCTACTAACTACTGCTGCAAATGCTCTACCATATTATTCCTTTCACCATGGAGATATAATGTAGTAAGTTTTATATTTTCACTGTATATTATTAATCATTATATTCCTAATGTTCCTTGAGCTCGCTGCCTTGCAAATTTTTTCTACTGTATACTTTTTTTACTTTTTTCTTTTTTACTTTTTTCTTATTCTGTATAATTGGTATTATATAATCTTGATGTACTTTATGATTGTTGCAGTTTGTAAACTTTTGTCTTATGTGTGGAGCTTTTCTCCCCGGGCCTCCACTGAAAAAGGACCTGTAACAAATGTTAAATAAATAAATAAATATCTTTTAGAAAAAAGGACATCTGGAACACAATTATGAACATGATGTCTTAAGCAATATAGCAGCATTGTACTGCTTTCCACATTTGATCACTGTAAAATGTCAGAACAATGTGTTTTAACATTCTATATAAAATAAACTAAGAGCACACTGCAGTGCATTTATTTTGTTAAAGCAAGTATATTATTAGAGCCCCTGGCTGCTGTGCGACCCTGGCCCCCAGCGCCTTTACCTGCTTACCCAGCTATCTAAGCTCTGAGTTCCTCTGGCCTGATGACTAAGGACCCTCTCTAATCTGCTGCGTCATCCTAGTGTCTTATTGCCTTGTTCCTTATAATTACTAAAGGAAGCAAAAATTACCCAGCTATCAAAGCTCCAGATCCCATCCTTGGACACTGAGTTCCTCTGGCCTGATGACTAAGGACCCTCTCCAACCTGCTGCATCATCCTAGTGTCTTATTGCCTTGTCCTTATAAGTACTAAAGGAAGCAAAAATTACCCAGCTATCTAAGCTCCAGATCCCATCCTTGGACACTGAGTTCCTCTGGCCTGATGACTAAGGACCCTCTCCAACCTGCTGCATCATCTTAGTGTCTTATTGCCTTGTTCCTTATAAGTACTAAATCAAGCAAAAATTACCCAGCTATCTAAGCTCCAGATCCCATCCTTGGACACTGAGTTCCTCTGGCCTGACGACTAATAACCCTCTCCAACCTGCTGCGTCATCCTAGTGTCTTATTGCCTTGTTCCTTATAAGTACTAAAGGAAGCAAAAATGTATGTTATTTTCCTGAACCTAAAAGTTTAATCTTGACTTGTGACAACTACTTCATGTAGTTTAAGGTCATTTCTAAGCCGGTTAGCCAGCAGCCTTACCCTTATAGCCTGTGTACCTCTCCATCATACTGTTAAAGCTCCTAATTCAATTAGCCTTTTCTTCCTCAATCCCTGCCTGCCCTCTCCCTCCTATAACCCACTGCTGTAATAAATAGTTTGTCCACTAGGTGGCACCACTACGCAGGCCTGCTCCATAAATCCTTTCCCTTACCTTTTATCAAACTCTACCAATTCCTTGTTCCATAGTATATTTGTTAGTACAACCCACTTGAATCTCTTCAGTTCTACCATAATTCCCAGCTAACCTCATTCTATCCCCCCCATCTTTTTTACTTTACCTTTTTATCCCCATTGTTTACTTTGCCTAACCTCTTTACTCACAGGTAACAGTACTTACCTTCCTGCAAAAGCTTTCTCACTGATAGTTTTTGTATGCTTTCTCCTTCTCTTATCTCTATCTGCTCCATTCACCCCGTGGGCTCACTCCACTCCCCTGCCCTACCCCCAAATCTCACCCACCCCACTAGTCCTAGACTTATACCTCCTAACCACAACCCCTTCCCCATCCTACCAATCAGAAGTTCCCACTCTCTAGCTAATTGTATCACACCCTTTCACCACTTAATTTATTGTCATCGCTTGATCCCACTACTTAAAGTAATTAATCTTAACTATTATCTCTTCTGTTTGTCTCAGTTCTGTCCTATTACCCTTATATTACCCTAAAACGATGTAACAGTATGCCCATAATAATGAACTCAACTAAAACTAAGCCATTACTCATTACTACACTCCTATCTCCCCTAACCTCAGCCTACCACCTAACCTACTTTGAAAACCTTGAATATTTCCAGTTACATTATCCTCCTCAACAAATATCCACTCTAACTCCTACTATCTCCCACAATCATATAAATATAACTTCCATACCTAGCTACCTGCTAGCCAAATATCACAGACTGACCCACATTAAATACAACAATCACATAGCCAGGAAAGTTCGATATCTAATTAGCTACACACATTATCCCATACTTAGATAAAAAAACAAGCTTTAAAAGATGGAGACATCCATCCTAACCCTGGCCCAACCAATGTCTCAACAACTGAATCCTGTAATCCCAATTTCTCTACCCCATTCACCACCAACAGACTCCCTAACTCACTCCTGATAGCACATCTCAATATCCGCAGTGTAAACAATAAAATTCCCCATCTTCATACTCTCCTAGATGTTCACTCATTTGATATACTATGTTTAACAGAAACTTGGTTAAAACCTAGAACTCAAGACAATGAAATTAACCCACCAGGATACAATATATTGAGAAAAGACCGCAAAAAAGCGTAAGGGAGGGGGAGTAGCAATTCTATTTAAAAAGAGCCTACAGGTTACCACTTTATCTTAAAATTCACCTCAGGATAACAATGCAGAAGTCCTTATTTACGAAATTCAGCTTAACTCAATTAAATCCTTATACATCATATGTATCTATCTGCCTCCTGGCAATAATTCTAGTACACTTGAGAATATCCTCAGCTGGATTTCATCAACTTTCCCACAAGAGACTATAACCCTAGGAGACTTTAATATTGAGTGGGAAGTGTGTCAACACTGAACATCCTACTTCTCACATTAACCTCCATGGCTTCACTCAAATCATCAACTCCTCTACCAGAATTAACAAACCAAACAATAAAGAGAGTACCTTAGATTGGATTCTTATTAATAACCATTTCCAAACATATAAGGTAGGAATCTTACCAGATGATATAAGTGACCACTCTTTGACCTACATTATCTGACAAAAAAGTGATATTTCCCATCCTCCCACATATAGAATTTCAAGGTCCAATAAACACTTTAACCCAGCGCTATTTCAATGTGAGTTGAGCGCTTGTGACTGGACTCCTCTAAAAACACACTCACTTGAAGAGGCAGTCAAACACTTCAATGAAAAATTCCTAACTATCCTTGACCAGCATGCTCCTAAACGCTCTATTAGAATCAAGTCAAAACCAGCCCCCTGGCTTACAAAAGAAACCAGACAGAAAATCCTAGTCAGAAACAAATCTTGGAATAGGTGGCGAGCTAACAAAAATATAACCAACCAGCAAACCTTTAGACAGTTGAGAAATGTAACAAAAAAGTCTATTCTCTCAGACAAAAATAACTTTTATAGCAAACTACAGCAAATAAACCAAAAGAATCCACAAAAGTTATGGGCGAGTATCAATAAACTCCTACACCCAGGTCACTCCAATACACCAACCCCACTTGATGCTAATCATAATACTCCCAACCAAACTGCTTATACCTTTAGCACCTTCTTTACAGAGGCCATTCAATCTCTAGCCTGCCAGCTATCCCCTGACAACTCTAGCCTTCTTACCTCTTTTCCTAATCCCCTTCCTACTTTCCACCTGCAGCCCATCTCTACTAACTTCATCTTCAAGCTCATCCAAAAACTTAAGCCATGTACTCCTTCAGCTGACCAAATTCCAGCTGAATATTTGCAAAAAGCAGCCAAATCAGTAGCCTATCCTATATCCATCCTCATTAATAGAACCATACATGAGGGTACCATCCCTGATATCTGGAAAATGTATCACATTATACCACTACATAAAGAGGGCAACTCAAATGAATATTCTAACTATTGGTCTATTGCCATACTATCACCCTTATCAAAAATAATGGAAAAATGCATTCATCACCAGCTACTTGACCATTTAATTCAACATAACATACTAGCTAACAGCCAACATGGCTTTAGACCATTTCACAGTAATACTACTGCCCTCTAATCTTTCACTGACTTCATTAACAGAAACCATAATGACAATGCTCACTCTTCAGCACTCTTTATAGATCTTTCAAAAGCTTTTGATATGGTAAACCATACTCTTCTTATAAATAGTCTTAAATCTCTTTCACTCAGCAATCAGACTGTACAATGATTTAGTTGCTACTTTAGCAATAGGCAGCAGGCAGTGCTCTGGGAGAATAGTCTTTCTTCCCACCTACCAGTAATCCTGGGGGGTCCCTCAAGGTTCCATTCTAGGACCTCTCCTATTCTCAATATTTATTAGTGATCTATACCTAGCTATTCCTCAAGCCACCTGCATACAATATGCAGATGATTCAACACTCATATGTTCAGCCAACTCTGCATCAGAACTGCAATCCCTAACTCAGAAAATATTTAACACAGTGAAGACCTGGTTCTTAAAACATTGCCTCCTCCTGAATCCCAAAAAAACAAAGTTCCTCCTCTTTACACCTACTCGCAAGTCCTCCCCCATTGATTTCTCAGTTATATCTAACAATGGCACCCTCATATCCCCCGACTCTACCACCAAACTCCATGGAATTACAGTTGACAACAACCTCAACTTTGACACCCATATTAATAACACTTTTAAAACAGTGAACAGTAAAATGGGGTCCCTATACAGAATTAAACCCTTCCTTACACCAGCAGCTAGATCTACCATTGCCCACTCCCATCTTATCTCTACACTTCTCTATGCCTCCCCCATATATACTAACCTGTCAAAAAATAATCTTCTCAAATTGGCCAACTCCTATAATCAAATTGCCTGATTTGCCACTGGTAATCCCTTCCAAACCCATCACTGTCAGAACCTAAAGCAGCTAGGCTGGCTTGAACTGCAAAACCTGCTACAACTTTCACAACTTACCATAGCTCACAAGATCCTAAATCAACCAAACAACACCCCTATACTTTAAAATCTCATTATCCCCTATAAAAATCATAATTCATTACGATCTTCTAATAAACTACTAGTGAGCATAAGTACGTCCAACAACTTGGCAGGGGACTCACTGTTCTCTAACACAGCTGGTAAAAACTGGAACCTGCTACCTAATGAACTTACATCACTTCCTTCCTTGACCCTCTTTAAACAAAGACTCAGAAGATACCTTAAATCACACTGGTTATGGCCTTGCAGCAATCCTGAATAATCCTTTCACCTTTACTTTTAGTAACATCTTTTAAATTCTACTTTGTATACAAGATAAATGCTGCCTACTACCAATGAAAGCAGGAACTGTAACCAAGAGACACTTTTAATTTTAATTCCTCTTGGTACATCAAGTATGATTTCTGTACCTTACCTTATGTATCATACTGCATATGACTGTGTTTAGCTATGTCGCAACTTTTTGTTATTCATACTTTTGTTATGTATAGCCTTGTTAGTATAATCTTGATTGTATATGTCACTGTTACTTTATGTATGTTATTACTGCGTTTTTATCACTTGAAGCTTTTCTCCCCGGGCCTCTACTGAAAATGGACATATATCCAGCTAGACTAGCCCAGTCAACAAATGCAAAATAAATAAATATGGATTCAGCTAAAATAAATCTTTATACCAAAATATAATAAAAGTGGTGTTTGCTTGTAATGCCAGCTAAAACATCATTGCTTCAATAATGTGTAGCACTTTACATGATTTTGTTGTCAGCTAGGCTTTTAATCATTTTTTCAAACAGCTCTAGATTAGACATAAATCAAATGATCTCAAATCAGTGCCTTTAAGGACTCAAAAAAAAAGATTAAAGCATTATGCATATCTTTAATTGTCAAAACAAAATACTAATTAAACACTTTTACATGTAGGACTGCACTGCAGTTGGGATTGCAACAGCACACGCAAGAGCTTTTAGATGGCATATATTTTGGTTTAACTTGTCTACCCATGTTGGCTTGTTTGTACTTGGATTTTACAAAAGTGAATGTCTTAATTATTTATAATTTTTAAGAATATCTGTTGTGAAAACAGAAATGCTCAAATCAAATAATTTTGAACTTTGTCTCAGAGAAGATGTTTTCTCTATTCAAAATCACAACACCAAAAATGAATGTAGAAAGGCTGAATTTTTCTGAACTCAAGCATTTCCATTTTCTCTAAGTTCCATATGTCAATGATTGTTTTGGTCAACAGGCAGAAGTGCAGGTTTTTTGGTTGAAAATCATGTTTATCAAACAGAGATTGTGTCATGCTGTATTTCATCAAAACAGGTAAGTAGGATGTCTAGTTGGTATAGGGGTGAGTGTGTGCGTGTATTTTTTTGGGGGGTTACAGTAAGGGTTAAGTAAGGGGAAAGATTATGTGTATGTGATTGCAGGTGTTTAGGGTTAGGGTTAGAGGTAGGTCAGGGGATAGATTTAGTGTATGTTTTTGTGTGCATGTGATGTGTCTGAGCTGTCTTGTTTAGTTTTTTTTTTAATTTAAGAAGTGCATTAGGGTTTGTGGTAGGTTTATGGTTAGGGTTAGCATGCATTACTAAGGTGGGCAAGGGCAGCCCCTAACCCCAACTTATACCACACATGAAGTGCCGAAGGGTATGAAGTGACCACAAAAGCAGTATCTGCATTCATTTCTATATCAGCAATCATAAATCCCAGTACAGAAATGAATGCTGCTACTGCACTACTGCTTGACTGGTATCTCCCAATTGTGCCCCCAAAAATCTTGCACCTGGGCCAACTCTTGTGGGCACACAACTTGACACCCCTTATCATGGGCAATGACAATTTTGGGGGCAATAGTGTCCGTAAGAACAAAGGCACTGTATGCTCCATTAGGGTGGGCTGTCACAGTTTCATGTTTCTACACCTTTCCTGCCATCTACTGTATCAAGCCCGAACACCACATGCCAGTGCCATGGATACTATCAATGGTCATGTCATGGCAACTTTAACCCACCACTGGAGGATGTGATCCCTGACTGCCCACAACAAAAGAGTGTGGTTACCAAGCTCATTTACCATGACCCTAGCCCTTGTCATAGTGTCACAGTCGCCTATTACTTTGTACCATCACCCTATACATGTGATGTTAACTACACCCTGCCCACACATTAACCTGTGTGGGTATAGTGATGTCTGATGTACTGCAAGCCCAATCAATGCACTACACTGCAATCTCTGAGTGTGATAACCCATGAATCATTTTATTCTGTATCTCCGTGGCATGGCCCAGAGTTTATGACCATATGCCATCTGTTTGCCAGTACTGAAATGTATTGCTCCAGCCTCTGCCTTAGCTGTGATACTACTGATGTGTGAACCCCCTCCCCCAAGTCTCCACCCTACCCTTATGTCACTGGTACAAATATTATGGAAATCCTTGCCAAGATGACCACCTCTTCCTCCATCTGTTTGTGTAATGCCATGTTGTACATAATGGCATACACAACGAAGATCTTGCTGTATATTTCTAGATTGTATTGCAGTGATCTTACCAACATTTATTTCAATAGTGGAAACATATATTCAGTAGACTGAACACATGTTCTGCTATATTTCACATTTCCATGCATGCACTGCTTTATGCAAAATTTCCTGCATTGTCTGTGGGCTTCATACAGGGATCATCAGCCAAGGATCTAGAGCACATCCAGCATCACCTACAACAAATTACAAACAATATATAATATGTGATCTACTCTCTGCCTGCATGGTACTTTTGTGTACAGACTTGTCTATCTAGCATTTGTGTACACATCATCTAGATGACCCTATCAGAAATCCCCTCAAAAGAACCTTTGGTATCAGTTAGATGTGCCAAATATGTGAACCATGGGAACTTTTCAGGTGAAATATAGGTACATAACAGCCATTGCTGATGGCATTACACACCACCTAGCAGTTTAGGTAGTGGAGGTCCTTCTTGTTGATGTATCCCAGTCTCTCTGAAGCAGGTGAGGCCTAAATAATATATGTGCAATTTATGTCTCCAAGAATCTCTGGGAGAGGGGCTATGTTGCAAAGCAGCCACATGGTGCTGCAAGTCTGATGAACCAGGTATGCTCCTACACACATTGTAACATAATGCCAAGGAACTGGTTGAGGATTCTCGAGGCTGATGCCTGTGATATCCATTACTTGTCCTCAGTAGGTCACTGAAAGGTCTTTGTAGCTGATATTATTAGAGCTACACATACCATGTAGTCACAGGAATGTATGTACCACACACCCCACTTGATTCCACTTGTGGAAAACACAGTTCGTATAGGTGTTATGCAGTCTGTGTGTCCACAGTCTGCTGGTCTGTGAGCTGGAGGTACAGCCGGTGGTGGCTTCATCTTGTCCTTTGGTGCAGATGGCTGTGACACACAGTACTGCAGTCACTGGCTCTGATAACACATGGTGTTGAGCCAGTGCTGCTGCTTATCCTAGCACAGCTCTCATTGTATAAACCATGAGTCTTGGTGCAAAACATGGGCATATCCTGCAGCACAATGTACCTGTTGTACATTTCTGACCTGGCTGGCCATTTTGGATAATTGTTTACCTGGAGTTGTTCATTTTTATGTCATTTTGACCTCAGTAAGATGCACTGCATACTGTACTACTTTGCTTTTTGCATACCACACTCTTTATGTCTCTTTATCACCTACAGCCTATGTGCTGCCACTATCCACACTAATTTGTGCTGCATAATGCGCTAGAGATCTGTGAATCTTGCCCTCAGCCATTTCAGTTTATAAAAGTTTCACTCATGCTCATAGCCACCAAACATGTGTACAACTAAATCATTTTGCACAGCTCTCTTTTTCTACAGTTGATTAGTTAGTAAGGGGAATTCCATTGATGTCATGTATCTTTCTGAAGATAAGTTTAAGCAGTCATTCCCCACAAGCTGATAAATTCTTACAATTTGATCAGTTGGATAGATGCTGGAAACTAGGAAAATCCAATAAAGTCATCAAAAAGGCAAACAAGGAACCAGAGTGTATGCTGCCAATAGCAATTGAAACACATAAAAAGCCATTCTTCTGGTCTGCGTGGAACAGGAAAAAGGGGAGGGATGGAGACTGAGGAAGCTAGCTTGGGAAGGTATAAGGAAGCCAAAGAATATTAATGTTTGAAATGGGAGATTTGTGCTTGTGTTTAACTGGAAAGGAAAGAGGAGAGTACTAATCTGAAAGGGTAGGACAGAGGCAAATAAGGTTATAGAAATGGAGGATATAATATTTAATAAGTGTATATGGTTCTGAAGTAAGAAAAAGCACTGTAACTAGGCAGTACCTGACATATCACCAGTTCATACATCAGCAGACTGTGAGCAGACAGACTGTAAGACACATATCTGGACTGTGTTTCCCACAAGTGAAATCGGGATTTCTGAAAAGAGTCACCATGTATTGAGAAGACCACTAAAAGAACTATTCAATAAGTCTCTTGTGAAAGGCATAGTCTCAGAGGACTGGAGTTGAGTAATACTGATACTAATTTATAAGGCTGGAGTAAGGAAGCAGCCTACATGCTGTTTAGTCTGAATTAGTTGTGGGAAGAATAATGGATATCGGGCCTACATGCTGTTTAGTCTAAATTAGTTGTGGGGAGAATAATGGATATTAGGCCTACATGCTGTTTAGTCTGAATTAGTTGTGGGAAGAATAATGAATATTAGGCCTACATGCTGTTTAGTCTGAATTAGTTGTGGGAAGAATAATGGATATTGGACCTACATGCTGTTTAGTCTGAATTAGTTGTGGGAAGAATAATGAATATTAGGCCTACATGCTGTTTAGTCTGAATTAGTTGTGGGAAGAATAATGGATATTGGACCTACATGCTGTTTATTCTGAATTAGTTGTGGGAAGGATAATGGATATGGCACTGACATTGAGGATTACACAGCTGCTGAAAGAATTCCAGCATGGATGCATAACTGGTAAATCCTGTTGGAGTTAGCAAAATCACTCACAACTGTGACTGGATCATGATGGGGCCAAACAGTAGTCAGCTCAAGGATGAGATCTGTCTCATTTTCAGCAAAACCTTGGACTCATTCATGTACCTCAGGCTTCATAGGTTCATAGGCTGGTACTAGGCTATCTGCCCGAAGGCATTTATAAGTCTAGCCAGAATGTGTTGGCTTTCGCCACCCCCTTAGATTAGTTCCCTGTGCCTCTGTCCAGCAGAGCCACTGAAGTGATCCTCGAGGTAAACTTTCTGTTTCCCATCCACTCATCAAGGTTTCTTTTGAAGAGTGTTAGCGAGAAGCTCTGCCTAATGTATATTGGGATCTTGTTCCAAAGCATGGGAAGCCTCTGGGACAGGAATCTATCCCTCCAACACATTTTATTTATTGTTGTGGTGAGGTTTAGATCCCTAGAGTGTGTGGCTCAAGGGGATAAGGTTTTCTTTAGGTGGGGCATGTCCATCAATTCTGGATTGGACATGCCTTGTATGTCAGGCAGAGATCACCTCTGAGTAGGCGGTATGCAACCGAGTACAACTGGAGTTTTTTCAGTCGAGCTGCATAGGGCATCTGTTTGAGGCCAGTGATCCTCTTGGTGAGGTACTTCTGTGGTCTTTCCAGCTGTTGCAGGTGTCTTATAAAGTACATCCCAAATGGGGCATTGTACTCTATGATGGGTCTGATGAGTGATGAGTAGAGGGGCACAATGACCTCTTTTGATCTGGATGCGAACCCTTTTTTGATTAGGTGGGCCACGTAGAAGGATTTTCTAACCACTTTGTCAATGTGATAATCAAAGGTGAGATTACTATCTACTTGGGTCCCCAGATCCCGTACTACGTCTTCCGTATTTAGGGGACTACCACCTATGTGGTAGTTTGTAGGTACTTTGTTTTTTCTAAAGGGGATGACTGTGCACTTTTTGGCATTTAGCTTGAGGCCATGATTTTGACACCAGGCATCCGTCTCAGTGAGACCCTTTTGGAGGATGTCTGTATCAGCCAGAGAGTCAATTATAGCCCCTAGTTTGCAGTCGTCTGCGAACTTGGTCAGCCATAGTCCTCCTGTGCTTGCCTGTACCTCTGAGAAGTATATGCCGAACAGGAGGAGTCTTAGGACTGAGCCCTGGGGAATGCCACTTGTAACTGGTTTAGAGTCGGACCTAGCTCCTGCAACTCTCAATATGTGGGTTCTGTCCTTGAGCCATTTGGCAGTCCATCTTGTGACGTAGGGGTTTATGTTCAGGCTGGTGAGCTTGTCTATAATACCAGAATTGGGAATGGTGTTGAAGGCCTTAGCGAGGTCTAGGTAGGCTGTGTGTACCACCTTTCCCTCATCTATAGCCTTGGTAACTGTCTCAAAGAAGTCCACCAGGTTTAGGAGGCATGATCTGCCCTTAACAAATCCAAACTGGGTAGGGTCCAGTGTTTGGAGGTTCCCAATGTCTCTGTTAATGAGTTCCATAATGATGCGCTCCATAGCCTTGCAGACCAAGCTAGTCAGGTTTATAGGGTGATAGTTTCCGGGGTCTGTTGTGGCTCCACCTTTGTGGAGTGGAATAAACATTGCTGTGCATCACTCTATGGGTATGTAGCCTGTGGAGAGGCTGAGTTTGAACAGTGTGTTTAGGTGAGGGGTTAGTTAGTCTTTGAGCTCATGTAGGACGCAGCCTGGGACACCGTCCGGTCCCATTGATGCTGTGTTTTTGGCTTTGGAGAGGGTTGTTTTAACCTGTGTGTCTGTGATTTCAGGGATTCTACATTCTTCTAGTATGGTTATGGGCTCTTTTGGGGGTGAGAGGGGGGTGAAGTTTGCACTGAACCTGTCTGCCAGGATGTTGGCGATATCGGTCAGTTCAGTGTATTTTGTGCCATTCTGCACTAACTACGAGCAGATCTGAGCATTGCCACTTATATTCTTGACATAGCTAAAGAATGCTTTGTGGTTATCTTTGGAGTCCTTGGCAATTTTTCTTTCAAAGCTCGCCTTGGATGATTTTATAAGGGATCGTAGTTTCTTGCTGATACTGATCAGGGATGTCTTCCCAGGAGTCCACCAGACTGGTTTCCTTTTCTTGGAGGAGTGAGTCTTGGTTTTGCTTGGGATGGCACGATCCATGCATCCTTGTAGCTGCCCGTAGAATGCATTAGTAAAGGATTTTGCAGCTTGGACAGTGTTATCCTTCAGCATGGGGGCTTTGAAACTTTCCACCTCGGTCTTAAGTAACACGAAGTTTGCTTTTGAAAGGTTTTTATCGGTGGTTTTCTTGTCCGGGGGTGGGGGCAGAATATGGATATCCAAAGTGATTTGTTTATGGTCAGATCTAACTAGCGAGTGGTTGACCTCTGGTGTGGAACACTGGTCGCCCATGTTGGTGATGACCAGGTCCAATATGTTATCACCTCTGGTGGGAGTGTTGACCAGTTGAACCAGGGTGTTTGAGTTTATAAATTCTAGGAAAAGTTGGGCAAGGGAGTTAGTACTTGAGTAGTTCTCCCAGTTAATGTTCGGGTAATTGAAATCACCCAATATTAGTGTGTTTGGTAGGACCTTTATGTTTCCCAGTGTTTCCAGAAATGCGGAAAGGGGGTCCTAGGACATGATGGGTGATCTGTAGCAAGCTACAATTTTAATTGCAGTTTTTCCCATTGTTAGTTGCACATGCATGATCTCTGAAGCATCATGCTGTGCCACTAACCTGGAGGTGTGGGTATCCTTGATGAATATGGATATGTTCCCACCTTTTGTATTTCGGTTTGGGTTCTGTGGCCAAAATTTATGGTATGAGTTGTAGCCTGGTAGTGCTGGGGTGCTCTCTGGAGCCTTAAACTAGGTTTCTGTTACTGCACATATATCGATTTTCTCCATACTGAGGAGTGCCTCGAGTGTGTGCACTTTGAGGTTTAGACTTCTAGCAGTGAGTAGCATTACCCTCAATTTTTTGTTACTTGTGCTATTTACGGTGGTGGGTTTGTCTTTTGAGCTTTGCCTAAAAAAGGCACTATGGGGGTGGCAAGAGCCTTGGCCAGTATTCGAAAGCCTAAGGGTGACAGGTGCAAACCGTCTCTAGTGAAGCAGTGTGGCTTGTCGAGCATGTCATCCCAGGTGGACAGACACTGTATCCCCTTTGAATGACACCAGAAAATTAGCCAATTGTTGAAATTGAGAATTTTTTCTTTATACCATGTTATTATTCTTGGTGAGGGCAGGATGCTACTCAGGGTCAGGGTCATACCGGCCTGGGCTACATGATCAGAGAGCTCTTCCATGTCTTTCTTCATGTAGTCCAGGGAGGTACGGCTCAGGTCATTCACACCAACATGGACAATGACAGAGTCATATTTGTACTTGTTCTGGAGTGACCTGAGTGCTTGTGTTATGTGGTGGATCCTGGCACCCAACAGGCAGCTAAGAGTAACCTTCTCCTTATTCAGCCTAGTGAGTGGGACATCAGTTTTTCCTGACTGTAGAGTCACCTATTACTAGTATGTTGGGTATGTTATTTTGCCGTAAGGGCTGTGATTGCATGGCACACTGGTTTTGTGAAGTATGTGTTTCATGGTTTGTGTTGGGGGTGGAGGTTGCTTGGATGTTTGCTTTGGAGGTCTCTGTTGGTTTTGCAGATTTTTATTTAGAGTCTCTGAGTATGTTTTCATGTATTTTTGTGTTTTTTTTGCCGGTGCTGGTTTAATGGGTCTATGTAAGACTGGTGGTGTGATGCAAGTATTTCCCTTCTCCTCCTGACTGTCTGATCCATTCTTGGGTTGAGAGAGCTTAGCCTCTAGTTTGGCTGTATAACTGCATCTCTCGCATGTATTAGTGTTTGGTGGTAGGAGGAGGGGGTTGTCTGTGTACATGAGGCAGTTGTAACATTGCCTCAAAATGCCCAGATTCACCAGTTGGACTGGAGAGTACATCTGAAACTGCCATTTGGACATGCCTGGATAGGTACAGTGAACTGTTTTACTGGATGGCTGGCAAGGTCGAATAGAGAGGCTTGTCCTTCTGTACAGCACAGGAGGGTCTAGTGCTAGGGTTTATAAGTGCTTGCATAAGTTTTGAGCAAGTGCCGGGCTGAGAAATGAATGGTTTCAGTGCTTAAGTTGAAAGTTTGTCTAGTTCCAAGGGAAAAATTGAAGAGGAGACTTTGTGGAGGCAGGAATACTTTTACCCTAGCTAACCCACAAAACCACGCAAATATGGTATTTATAGCAGAGAAATGAAAGTGATAGAAATTAGCGCAAAATGGCCAATAAACTACTAATTTCTGGGCTGAAACCACTCCTCCAGGGACAGATAGGCTGCTCAAAGCTCCCCTCTCTCACAGGTGAACAGAGAAACTTCCTTCTATCCAAGTAAGGTATGGGCAAATACAGAGATTTGTAACACAGCCCTGAATTCAGCACTAGCCTGAAAACTGGACTATACTAGCTTAGAAAGGTGGGAAGCAAGTATATATATATTTTTTTTTTCATACAAAGGCAAGAGACATCAGCAAGTACCACTCAAATAAAACAATATTTACTGCAAAAAGCTACATGCTACCTCACTAGCTCCTGACTTTTTTCCATCTTATTAGCTTCAAATTGCCACTGATGCAAAAGCCAAGAATACTGCAATACTTACAAAGAAATCTGTAAGTGAATCTTGTATTCCAATCATATTGAAGCAATCTTATATAATATCTCTTCATAAAGGAAGAACAATCAATTCCATTAGTAATTTGCAACCTATTCCCATACTATTCCAAGCTCTAATATACTTGTATATAAAAGCAGCTGTTATATAACTTTATAAATAAAAATTTGTTATCCCCTATACAACATGTTTTTTTTATCTGGATTCAGCAAAAAAAACTGCTCTTTTCACCTTCTAATTATTATTGATATTAGCAAAAGCAAGGGACTTTCAACCACTGGTAGTCTCTTCATCTTATCTAAGGCCTTAAATACCATCTTTCACATTCTCCTTTCAAAGGGCTATTCTGACACACCACATATTTGAATGGTCAATTAGTTATCAGTCTAACTGAAAGCAAGCAGGAACATGGTCCCAAGTAGCTTCCACTTTACTACCCGATAATATACATGTCCTACAAGGCCCAGTACTTGGACCAGTTTTGTTCAGTACCTTTGTAAATGACATGGATACCAAGATTCCTGATGCCATACTAGTAGAGTATGCTGATGACTCCACTGTTACCTGTACTGCTGACTCCCTCAGTGAGTTGCAGCATTCCACAAAGCTTAACATTCAAAGCCTAAAATACTGGTTTAAAGACTGAATTCTTTTATTAGATGCCAATAAAACTAAACTACTCATATTCTGCTCTGGTGACATCTCACTTACTTCATAAAGTAATATACCAACTGAACAGGTCTCCCATGCCAAACATTTAGGTGTAGTCATAGATTATAACTTATGCTTCAAGAAATATACTGACTATGTAACCTCAAAAACAAAAAAAAGCTAGATATGTTATACAAATCACATGCCTGCCTAACAGAAACAGCACGACTAAATACAGCCCAAACTCTGTTAATACCTACATTACTTTATGCATTCGCTCTCCTTACTAATATTCCAAAAACTCACCTACATATGCAAGAACAAACATACAATAAAATTGCAAAACAAGCTACCAAACACATCACAACAAAACTCATCAGTGTAAAGCACTTCATAAGAATAACTGGATAGAGGTAAAACATTTTTTTTAATATTTAACTAGTTAAAAGCCACACAAAAATTCTACATGAACCCAGCAGATGCTCACCCATCTCTAATTTACTTCCAAAATATGTACCTTGCAGACACCTAAGATCTCAGACTTAAAACCTCCTAGAAGTCTTCAAATCAAATAACCATTTTGGTGACTCTTTATACTCTGTCTAAATAGGCTGTGGTATACTCCCCCAGACCTTAGATATGACAGTAAAAATAAAACATTTCTGTACAATCTAAAAAGCTAGCTAAATTCCACTTGATCATGTCTTTATACCTGAATTTCATCTCCATCCATTCTATCTCTGACCCCCATTCATCCTACTTTTTCCATCTCTTCCTCTACATTAACCACTATACTATCTACATTCTTAACCTTATATTTAACTGTTACCATATACTGTCGATGTGCATATTTGTAACATTCCTTACTGATATTTCCTATTTATTTACATATGTGTTTTGCAATCATTTTCTATATGCATTCAAGAATGTCTATATACAGTTGATTTTTGTCTACCTTTGTTGTATTAACGAGAAACTTTTCTCCCCAGGCCTTCACAGAAAATGGGTTTTTAGTGCAGTTGCATTATTTATGCTCAAAAGAAAGAAAGAGAAATAGGACTAGCAAGCACGTTACATGAATGGAGCAAGAAGTAATTAGAAAATGGATAACAGAAGGTGAGGGGTGATTTTCTCGATTAGGAAGATAATAAGAGATCAAGTAATGTTCCTCAAGGACCAGTATTGGATTTAAACATAGTCAATGTGTTTGCCTCAAACTTCAACAAATGCATGGAAATCTGGCTAACTGAAACAGGGAGGCAGTGGCAGACAAAGGAACTTTCTCTTATCTCTGGTTCAAACAAACCTCCCTGGCTTCTGTGTGCTTGCCACTAGCCAACTACATGGAAAAGTGACCTCAACCCCCCCCATCCCACCCCACCCTGAATATACCTGGCTGACATTCTATCTACTGACCCTGAAAGCAATACAAGGATTGCTCTCTATCCAAGGGTGGGAGGAAACCAACAAAAACAAAAGAAAAGCACCATCACAAGCTTTATTAGTCAACTACATGGAAAAGTGACCTCAATCCCCCCCACCCCCCACCCTGAATATACCTGGCTGACTGACATTCTAGCTACTGACCCTGAAAGTGATACAAGGAGTGCTCTCTATCCAAGGGTGGGAGGAAACCAACAAAAACAAAAGAAAAGCACCATCACAAGCTTTATTAGTCAACTACAAGGAAAAGTGACTTCAACCCCCCCCCACCACCACCCTGAATATACCTGGCTGACTGACATTCTAGTTACTGACCCTGAAAGCGATACAAGGATTGCTCTCTAGCCAAGGATGGGAGGAAACCAACAAAAACAAAAGAGATACCATCACAAGCTTTATTAGTTAACTACACATAAAAGTGAGTGCAATCCCCCCCTCCCACCCTGAATATACCTGGCTGACATTCTCTGTACTGACCCTGAAAGTGATACAAGGATTGCTCTCCAGCTAAGGATAGGAGGAAACCAACAAAAATAAAAGGAAAACACCATCACAAGCTTTATTCAGCTACATGGAAAAGTGACTTCAATCCCCCCCCACCCTGAATATACCTGGCTGACATTCTACTGACCCTGAAAACAATACAAGGCTTGCTCTCTAGCCAAGGATGGGAGGAAATCAGCAAAAAACAAAAGAAAAACACCATCACAAGCGTTATTAGTCAACTACATGGAAAAGTGACCTCAATCCTCCCTCCACCCTGAATATACCTGGCTGACATTCTACAGACCCTGAAAGCGACACAATGATTGCCCTCTAACCAAGGATGGGAGGAAACCAACAAAAACAAAAAAACACCATCACAAGCTTTATTAGTCAACTACATGGAAAAGTGACCTGAATCCCCTTCACCCTGAATATACCTGACTGACTGACTGACATTCTAACTTCTGACCCTGAAAGCAATACAAGGATTTCTCAATAGCCAAGGATGGGTGGAAACCAACAAAAACAAAAGAGATGCACCATCACAAGCTTTATTAGTCAACTACACGTAAAAGTGACCTCAATCCCCCCCCACCCTAAATATACCTGGCTGACATTCTCTCTACTGACCCTGAAAGTGATACAAGGATTGTTCTCTAGCCAAAGACAGGAGGAAACCAACAGAAACAAAAGAAAAACACCATCACAACCTTTATGCAGCTACATGGAAAAGTGACCTCAGTCCTCCCCTCGAGCCTGAATATACCTGGCTGACATTCTACTGACCCTGAAAGTGATACAATGATTGCTTTCTAGCCACGGATGGGAAGAATTCAATAAAAACAAAAGAAAAACACCATTACAAGGGTTATTGGTCAACTACATGGAAAAGTGACCTCAGTCCCCCCCCCCCACCCTGAATATACCTGGCTGACATTCTATTTACTGACCCTGAAAGCGAAACAAGGATTGCTCTCTAGCCAAGGATGGGAGGAAATCAACAAAAACAAAAGAAAAACACCATCACAAGCTTTATGTATGTGTCCCAACTGCTTCTTCCTCACCTGGTGTTACAAGCATTTTTTCATTTTTTTGCAAATTAATCTAGGCTGTGTCGTGCACACATATTTCTCGGCTCACTAACCCCCTATCACCACCACCTTTCTTCCACCCCCACTGAGTAGTCATCTCCCTCCCTAGTCTCTGTTTCACTTTGGCACCTAACTAACTTCAGGAAGGTGTGCTAAAGGCTAAGACATTGCTGCCTGTCTCCTGTCTTTTCTATACCAAGGGTTTGCTTCATCTATTATCAACATTTGTCTTTACTCACCTAATCTCTCCAGTCTAAACACTGTTCTCCACACTGATAAACTTAAGTGCAAGCCCCACTGATAGTTTTTTAAAGCATAGGGATCTTTTGCTCCTGGCTGTTCTCAGGCCATTCACCCTTGCTTCACTCGGGCTCTGTCCGCTCCCTTACCCCACCCCCATTTACACCCACCCCCACTTTATTTATATATATATTCTTCCACATCACACCCCTTCCTCCTAGCCAACCAATTACCCTTTCTAACTACTCTAACACCTGATTCACTCCTATAACCACTCCCACCTATCTCTCCTCCCTTACATTCTCACTACCCCCTTCCTCTCCTCACTAACTCTTACTTTTCATTTCTAGTCACACCCTCTCTGCTTTCTCTGCTTTTACTACTCTTAGTCATTGCATTCTTGACTCATCTACTACTTTTCTCTCTCCCTACCTAGTTATGTGCCCATTCTACCTCTTCACCACCATTTTCTTCTTCCTCTCTCTAACAGCCTCTTACCATTCACCACTCTACTATCAATCCCCTTCACCTACTCTCCCCTACACTCCTAACACTGATACTATCTCTTACCCACCATTAATCTCACCATCTCTCTTCCCTATTCCACCATCTGCACTCCTCAAACTTCCTACTTGTTCTAACTCATCTCTCTCCTCTGGTCAGAAACCTAGATTTCCAACTACCCTGAATGTATTCTCGTCTCTTCTCACTTTCTTCGACACTCTTCTTTTGGATGGAGACATCCACTCTAACCCAGGACCTCCCACATCTTTCTTGAGCAATATCACTACTCATACCCACCCCCCCCTCACTTACCGCTTCCTACCAGTAATTCTCCTTCCAAATCTCTAAAGATCTTCTCTCTAAATATTTAAAGTATTGTAAATAAAGTAACAGACCTGCACTCCTGGATATCTACCACATCTCCTCACATTCTTGCCCTGTCAGAAACCTCACATCCTTAACACAGAAATCCTATCTCCAGGTTATAACATCTTTCACTTAGATAGAACCAATAAACAGGGAGGAGGGGTTGCTATCCTCTACTCTGAGCTACTTAACCTGTCCCCTCTCTCTATCTCTGTTCCCTGCTTCTCATACACTGAAATACTCATCAAAAATTGTCACCTCAACCCTCACAAAAAAACTGCCATAGTCTCTATATACATTCCCCCTAGCGATAATATTCCCATCCTAGACAACTTCCTGTCTTGGATTACTCACCATATCCCTTAAGAAACTATTATACTTGGAGACACTAATACAGACTGGACTAAACTGTCCCCCTCATCCCCTACCCATAGTCTTAACCTTCATGGTTTTCACCAACACATCTCCACCCCTACTAGAATAAACAAAAACTCCTCATCCAAACCCATCCTTGACTGGATCCTTACTTCAGTTCCTCACCTCTGTCATAATCCCAGTATACTTCCCAACTCATTGAGTGACCACTCTCCAACCTTCATACACAGATTCACCCAACACTCACCTAAAGACCCTACTTACAGGGTATGCCAAAACCTTACCCACTTCGACCCAGAAACTTTTAACTCCAAACTATCTGGCGTTAATTGGTCCTTCATCTATCATCTCCCTCTCAGTGAAGCAGTAAATTCCTTCAATAAGATTTTCCTTAACACACTTGATTCTGTTGCTCCATCTAGAAAAATCAGAATCAAATCCAACTATGCCCCCTGGCTAACAAAACAAACCTGCTCGATCATGCACAAAAGAGATTCTTCCTGGAAAGCCTGGGTTAAAATCAACTCCCCTCTCTTACTGAAGACATATAGAGAGCTCAGAAACCTGGATAAAAAACTTGTCAACAAAGACAAGAGAGCTTTTTTTCCTCTAACCAAAGTGCCCCACACAAAAATCCACAAAAATTCCAGACTGCCATCATCAACCTACTCCACCCAGGTAACCACACTACTCCCAACCCCTTTCCAAACAACACTGCTTCTGAAACTGCCTCCCTCCTTACTAACTATTTCATAGAAACTATTCAAAACCTCACACTTAATACACAAAACAGTATGACTCACCCAACACCTCCACTACCCCATAACAAAACACACCCAATGCTTTTTCTTTCCATCCAGTCCCAATTACTACAATTAAATATATCCTTAACAAACTTAAAACCCTGCTCTATCTCAGCAGACCAACTACCCCCTCATTTCCTAAAAATAGCTGCACAATCCATCACCTACCCTGTCTCTATTCTTATTAACTGTTCCATCTCAGATGCTCTGATCCTTGACATTTGGAAATCCTTCTATACTATCCCTCTTCACAAAGGCGGCAACTCTACAGATCCATCTAACTTTAGACCAATTGCTATCCTGTCCCCCCTATCCAAAATTTTGGAAAAGTGCACCCATGTTCAGCTACTCAAACACCTTTTCATTAACTGTTGCCTCACTCCTACCCAACATGGCTTTAGGCCTCATCATAGCACTTCTACTGCATTACTGTCATTTACCCAAATAATAGCTGAAGCCTGTGACAATAACCTCCTTGTCTTCAGTCTTTTCCTTGATCTTTCAAAGGCCTTTGGCACTGTATCTCATTATAAACTTCTAACTAAACTCTCATACCTATATCTCTCTACCTTTTCCATCAACTGGTTCTCTAACTATCTCTCCAGCAGGCAGCAATTTGTCTGCTGGCAAAGTGTCCTGCCTCTATTCCTCCTGTTAATACTGGAGTCCCACAAAGATCAATTCTGGCCCCCCTCCTGTTTAATATATTCACTAATAAACTTCACTCTGCTACTAACCTCTCTTCACTTCTACAGTACTCTGATGACTCCTTCCTCATTACCTCTGCCCACAACATCCCTAATCTACTAGCTCTCACTCAACAAACCTTTTCCTCTGTTGAAACCTGGATCTCTGATAACCAACTCATATTAAATCCAAAAAAAAAAAAAAAAGAAAATCCTCCTCTTCCTCCCTACAACACTTGCCCAGCACAAAGCCTCTTTCCCTATATCCTCTCTCAACAACACCATTATTAAACCTGAGCCCCATATTAAACTACTTGGAGTTATCATTGATGATGAATTAAAATTTGATATTCATATTCAACAAAGTATAGAGACCCACCAGAAACTTGGACTTCTCTTTCGTAATTAAAACTTTCTGTCACCCTCCTCCAACCCCCCCCCCCTCACTCAGGTCCTACTCTGCCTTATTTACACTGCCCCTGTCCTTACTCATGTTCAAACATCTCATCACTAAACTAGAGCAAACTTATAACAAAATTGCCAGATTTACCACCAACCTTCCTTACAAATCTCACCACTGTCTTGCCCTTAAATCAATCCAATGGCCAGAATTCTCCAAACAGCTACTTATACCCCAGCTACATATTGCACACTCTATCCTATATGAACCCTCATCCTGTCCCTTCATCTCCAATTCTGTCTCCTTCTATAACCCTCCTCATCATCTTCGTACTGCCAGTAAACACCTCCTTCAGTTATAGAAACCCAACAAGAACATTGGTAAGACCCTTTACAAATACTCCGTAGCCTATGATTGGAACTTACTCCCTCTCAACATAAGAAGCATTCAGCATAAACACCTGTATAAGAAAGAACTTAAACTTTTTCCCCTGAAGACTTGGTTATGCCCTTGTCAACCCCCCACTTGAGCTAGTCTCCTCTCTTCTCATCTTATCTGCTTTTCCCTATCATCTATTTTTCCTCCTTGTACTTGCTCTAGCAAACTGTATTCATACTGTTCTCTGTGTAATATTCTGTAAACCTTTTAATTATTTGGCCTGTGCTAGATACTGTTCTCAGATTTTAGAAATTGTACTTGTTAACTGTTATTTTACATATGCATTTTACTGCTGTGCAGACATTTTTGACTTATACTATATTTCTGTGACCCTACTTTAATATTTTGTAAGTATCATAGTTACTTGTATTATTTCTGGAGCTTTTCTCCTTGGGTCTCCATGGAAAATGGGCCCCTGGCTCAGTTGGACTAACCCGGTTAACAAAAGTGAATAAATAATAAATAAATAAAAACACATGAGTGGTATATACAGTGGAGCAAGTCAGACTACAAAAAAAAAGGAAAGGGTCCCAGGGTCATCATTATGACAAATGTAAAGGCATCATATACACTGAAAAAAAAAATACTAGCCAAAGTAAATTAAATATAGCGGTGCATATCTGAGAAAGGTGGGATGGAATCCTCACACAGGAAAATGAGAATTTCCCTTTATCAATACTGGTTATGTCACAGATGAAATATAATGTGCAGTTCTGGACACCTTGCATGAAAACAGAAGCCACGATAATGAACACAGTAGCAAAGAAAGTGACTATAATGGTGTGTAGAACTGAATTTGTGATATATGAGGACAGATGAAAGAAGCCTAACCTTTTTTCCACATAAAAAGAGAAGAAACAAATGTGTCATCATATTGGTATACAGTGTACTCGGGGTGGGGGGGGGGGGGGTTTGAGAGCACATGAGAAAGAAAAGATAAAGCAGGTAGGAGAGGGGGCATGATAAACAAATTAATGAAATAAATTTAACTCTGTCATGAGGAATTTGCTTTTTTTCAGTGAGAATAGTTGATAAGGGAAATCGGTAGTTCAAAAAATAACAACGCAGTTGACTTTGGTGCAGATGCCTGTGGGTTATATTCCCACACTAGGTTATTGGATTAATTTTTTTCCAATACTGACACTGTAGTGCAGCATAGGGGGGCTGTTCCCCTGCGAATGGATAAGATCTCATGTCACTTAGCAAAAACAGTTCCCTGATCTCCTGGCCAAATTTCCCCTAGTCAGTAAGAATATCACCTCGCATCTCCAGTGAAAAGAGACCATTGGCCTAGTTGGACTAACCTGGTCAACAAACTGCAAATAAATAAAAGTAAAAAATAAATAATTACTGGAATGGGTAACAGACATTATTAAGTTAATATAGCTGTAGCCAGTAATGTGGCTTGAGTTGCTTGGAGTAATCAGATGAAGCTGAGACAAATTATTTGGATCGGGGAACACAATTAGGCTGTCTAGACAAATGCACAGTCTTCTTCTGCCAGCTATTTGATATATGTATAGATGGATAGATAGATAGATAGATAGATAGATAGATAGATAGATAGATAGATAGATAGACAGATAGATAGATATAGACAGATACACAGAAATAGCTATATATATGAGAAGTGAGTACAGTCAAAACTAGATTAGGCTGACATCTGCTTAGTTGACACAATTTGGTTTGCAACCAGGTGTGCAAGGTCGCTCATTTCTCCGAGTTGGAGAATGTGCCCTTTCCCTGATACTCTGCAATTTCAGAGCTAGTATATACAATTAATGAGGGGTGCAGGGGCACATTTTATTAATTTTGATTTTTCACATGCCATTTGGAGGTCCTGAGGTTTGCGGAGGAAAGAAATCAAGCTCTGCTGCCCCAAAAGCAGGCTAATACCTCATTGTCATTACTGTCAACCAGTATATAGCCTTACCATCGCAAGAGTTAACTACATCCTGTGCAAACCTAGAGCACCTCCAAAGGGTGACTGCAAACTGTAGGCCATTACTGATGAGCTTCTTTTAAAAGTAACCTTCCCAAGTAAGCTTCAGCACATCCAAAGTATGCTGCATATCATTACTGTTACCCTCCTCTTAGCCATTTTTTAAGTTCCTTTACTAGCAGCCCTCTGATTCAAGAGTCAGTATTTCCAAAAAGGGCTGCTATCTGACTCCCGTTAATGTGACGCTTCCATATAGTCATTGGTACCTCCAAATCAGGCTAATGATCAACACTGCTACCAACCTTCCAAAAAATGTAATACTAGCACAGCAGAATGCTAGCTGTTTGTTTTTAATGGAATCTTCCCAGAAAAATCTTCAGTATCACCACGGTGGACTGGCTGAAAGGTTTTAATAAATTGTCTCTGCATGTTACCTGACAGCAATCACTTTCAGTCTAAACATTACCTAAGAAGAGACAAGTATTTATACAGGAAGAAAAAATAACATTATTTAGTCTTCTTTTTCTGTGCTTATGTGCCTGATTGGCTAATTAAACTACAGCTATAACAGACTATCATACGCTGAACTTTTGGTGAGAAATCTCGTAAACTGACTAGTTCCACCCAGGTGCAGTTCTACAAAAAGATTTCAGGTGTTACTGTGACCTCCTACATGAAGATATTGCACATTAATACCTGAAACTTTTTTGCAGGGCTGCACCCTGCTGAAAGTGGTGCAAAACCATTTCCAAGACAATGGATTTAAGAGACTTCTTACCACTGGTCTAACTATGATAGTCTGTTACAGCAGATGAGAAGCTCCATTAATGTTTCCAGTATACCACACCCTTTGTTTCTGGTGTGTATATGTGTCATTCCAACTGTCAGGGTTGAAAACAAGGTATATGCATTTAAATCATGTGTTATCTAGTGTCTCTATATTTAAATATATCAAGGCAATAAAAACATATAAATGCAGGTGTTCAAAGATACTGTAATTGTGACTATGATTTGTAATGAAATTGCAGGGGAGTTAATGAAGTGCTTGTAAGCCCAGATGCACTCATCAAGCCTATATTGGCTTCATCATTCCTGACAGCAATGTGCTGCAAAGATAAAACAGTTTGCTCAGATCCTTATAAATGCCAAATTCTACAGAAAGCATCTCATCACTAGGGAAGACAGCTAGCTAGAGGTGACCAGTCTCTACATTACGTCCAATGCAACAGAAACAATGATGGACGTTAAGAAACTGTTTTTATGTTTTGCACAGAATTAAGGCAAATAAGAACTGTGCTGCACTAAATCTTGCCCAAAATTAAACTTCAGCTTGCTTGCTAGGCAATTCAGGTTTGTTCTTTCATATTAATTAAATGTGACTTTATGAGTCCTTTAGTAATGATATTATGTGCATACCTTGTTTTGTTTTGTCAATGATAACTGTCTAGCCATATCTTCTTTAAGTCTGATCACTGTATGATAAGACCTGCCTTTTCAGAAAGAAGATATATAACTCAGGGGTTTGAACACTACCACCGAAAACTCTTGTCCCTAGGGAGTTTTTCTGCCTATGCAATCACTCTTTGGAATACGTACGAACTAAAAGTTTCTGAGTGCTATAAATGAAACAGCAGCAGTAACCTGTACCCTGTCTAAACCAGGGAACAAGGGATGATGGTGGGATTTTTCTCCAAGGAAACCATCTGCTGTTTGGAAACATGAGACATCAGTTCCTGATAAATCACATAACTAAGTCTTAGCAAAATTAAACCCAGTAAATTTTGTCTCCCAAAAAGGACTAAACATGGCCATGGAATCTGCACAGGAAAAAGCTGCCTCAATACATCACAAAAGGGATGAAGGGCAAATAATCATATCTAAACAATTATTAAAATGGTGGAAAAGAATTTTCAATAATGAACTGCAAAAAAGTAAAGGACTATTGGTAATGCAGTCTGAAAAAATAAAAGAAGAAAAAATAGACAATCAGGTTTAGCAATCGACAAAGAAAATGTTATCCAGTTTACAGCCTTCTACATTTAGATAATTCCTTTTTAACTAGGAAATAAACAAAATAAGTGCAACGACTATGTTCCCTGTTACTTTTCACTAGTGTACAACTTGCTCGGTATTACTTCTTACAAAATCCAAGGTGCCCAAAGTAGCGCATATACTACTGACAAAAATATAAGGAAAACAAATGTTTGCAAAAAAAAAATACAGCAAACTTTATAAACTGTTACACAAGTACACATATGTTGTATGTCATAAAATCAAAATTTATATTGCTTCCATGCCCCTAAGGCTCTCAGTGTTGTCTCCTTACTCTGGCTAGTGTCACAGAGGATGACATGCAGCTCACACTGCAAAACCTGAATAGTGAAACAACCATAGTACCAGCTTTGTTATGAGCTACATTCAACGCTAAATGATTAGTATCACAACATTAAAAAGGAGGCAGAAGTGAGCAGGTATTCATCTTGGTTGCTCAATAGTTTGCAGGACATATTTCTGCCCCATTGACCTGAGTCTTCTGTAGACCTCTGACTCTGTCCATTCAGAAATCTTCTAAGTGAACTATTATCATATACTATTCCATTCTGTTATTTCCACTGTCTTCAAAGCCTCACAGCAGGCAAGATGCTGCACTGATGCACCACCCTGTCTGTAAAAACATGCATTCTTACATTGTCTTCACAGATACTTAGCTGTGATCCTGTCTAAGAGCTGCATACAGCTCATTTGGTTTATGCCTTTGTTAGTACAAACAACCTAGTCATGTACTTAATTGCTCTGTTAGAACCAGTGATGCATATTGTATTTCTTTATTTTCATAGATCATAATAATTAGAAACTTTATGAATGCTTCTCATGCAAGATCTGGAACACGTTCTTCCAAGTTATGATACTGCAAGGAAGGATCCTTACTAGGAGAATGCTTGAAGTCCAAGGCACTGTACATTAATGCAGCAGATGCTTTAGAAACTGTAGTCATTTTATCAGGTCTGCTGTATATCATGTAATCAGTGTATATTGGACATTGTACAGTATGTAATTAGCGTGGCAGGAGCTTTGCATAAATTACTTCTGTAAACCCTGACCACTTTGTTCTAATGTTCATATGTACATTCATTTTAATAAGCATCAGTCAGTATCAGAGGTTTTGTTGCACAAATCCAAACATGTCACCAAAATCTTGTTTTTTTAAGCATACAGATAAGGTATTAATGTGTATGTTGCTAGTGATTCAGGACTGGCTACTAGATCAGACACCAGAGTTTTAGCCCGGGAACAGACAGCAGGCAGAGACTTGTACTGAGGGTAGAGGGTGGGTAAGTGAGGTAGTGTGCTAGTGACTTCTGATGACAAATGACATAGTGATAGTCAACCCTCCTACATGGAATTAAAGATTGTAACTACACATGCTACAGGCCATGCACAGGAGTCTGTATGCCAGCTATGTTCGAGCACTGCATGCATATGATCACAAAATTTGCCAAAAAGTATGTGAAAATACCAGTACCCACACTATGATGGAGTTATGGACCTCAGCATTTGTAGCCAGTTGGCATCAGCTGATATGTTGTACCTAGAGGTTACTCTTCAGAGAATGGGGGTCCCACCCAATATAAAGTTACTCTGGAGAGAGCAGAAGTTAACTATACAAGGAGAAGGGCTGGATTAATGGGATTGGACTAACTTGTCCATGAGGACTGATGCAATGACTTGCTACTTACCCACCGATAAAAAATAAGGTAATAATAAACTTGACAATCCAAGTGCAACTAAACTAGGCCAAACTGAGAGTTAGGGCTGCTATATTCGTGAGGTGTTGTGGAGGTGTGTATCTATTGCAAGTTTAGGAACAGAATACTGAAAAGAATGAGTTGCAAGAATGCACTGACATCACTGACAGCTTAAGTGCATGTGTATTATCTTGGTCATTTGTAAAAGACTGATATTCAAGTTTTCAACATACCATTCCTGTGAGTAATCCATATCCAGTTTCAGTTATGAGAAATCAATCCACAAAGTCCCTTAGCTACAGAAAACATCATTCGTTATTTGTAGACCAGTAGACCAAATGCCATTTTACCCCAAAACACAATCTCTACCAAAACAACACTATTCACTATCATCTGTGCCAACAATACCATAACAAAATAAGTAAACCCCTCCATAATACTGGGTACCATCAGAGATGACCAGTTGAATTTTTACCACCATGTATTCCATGTGATTAAAAAAGTCATCAAATACTAGATACATTATACCAGAATAAAACCCTACCTCACTGACATAAGCAGAAGATGTATAGCCTCCACTTTCTTACTGACATCTCTCCTTTATGCAGCCCCAATCTTCACAAACCATCAAGTCTTACAATTGTCCAGACTTGAGCAATGCTATAGTAAAATAGCCAAATTTGCAGTAAACTATAACAGAACACATTACTGCCTAACCCTTGAAGAATTAAACTGATTAGAACTACCACATCACCTTGCTCTTTCTCAACTTGCTACAATATGCAGACCACTCCATGAGCCAGAAAATATACCAGCACTTAACAACTTAATACATCACTACTCACCCAATAGAATTTTACATTCAAGGAAAAAAAACACTAATCTCTATAACCAAATCATTTAATGCTGCAAGTGACTATCTATATTCAAATAGTGTACCTAAACTATGGAACCACATCCTACTACCACTGATATCCATTTAGAATACAAGCTCATATAAAACATAACTAAAATGTCACCTAGCAAATCAATTGATCTGCTCCTGTATATCTCCAGGATAAATGACAGTTATCTTTAGCTTGCCACATTGTCAAACCATTTTTCTTCACTTAGACTCCTATGTGCCATAATCCATCTTCACTAATACCAGAATAGTTTTACTAGCATCTCACAGCCATATACATAATTTTGTGACTCTACTCACCTCCCCCCACCTCTATACTTCTAATATAATCTGTATGATAGCCATATACATAATTATTTATGAACCTGCTTTAAACCCCCATCTTTAACTACAATGTCAACATTTTCTGCCTTACCTGGTTCCTTGTCTCTCATTTCACCTCACCTCAATTTCTTTGAATTTCTAAGAACTAATCACATGATCTATGATCTATTTGACAAACCTCATATGCCTCCTCAAATGCTCGATGTTCATCATCTACTAATATATACTCTAATCATTGCCTTTATTTCATTTAAGTTCATAGATGAGTACTAGGTTATCAGTAAGACCTTGCAGGCCATTTTAAGCATAGCCATTGTCCCTTTTTATGCTCGAAATAACCTATCCCATTTGGTTGTAGATTGATCTTACCCATCCCATGGTCAATAATTATATATTACCCCTAATGAGAATAACTGAGATCATACCACAGATAATCTGATGGGACCCAAGCATGGGATAAAGTATTTAGGCGCTGTCTCTTTCCATTAGTAATACAGGAGGGTCTATATCACATAATTGAAAGCTGATAACTCCAAAGCTCAAAACCGTGAACTTTAAACCTCGAAAGATGACAACATCGAATCCACCAAAAAAACCCTAATTACCCAAAACAAAAAACAAAATGCTCTATGCAGGGGGGCAAGCCCCCCTGCACCCCTCACACCCCCCACACCCCCTACTACTTAAATATACCAACGCTGAGATCGCATTACAGTGCAGTAAAGGGTAATCTTCCCTTCCTGCACTCTATGGCGATCTCCGTTCTACGGTTTGACGTTTTTGAACTTTGAGGTTTGAAGTTCAGAGTTTTGTGCTTTGGAGTTATCAACTTTCGAGCTTATGATATAAACCTGTACAGAAGATAGTCCTGGGGTAAATTTTTTGCTTCCCATGCAAGTTGTGCTTGAACACAGACATGGATCCTGAACTTTGTTTTATGTGGATGGGGAGTCTGTTCCAGAGCAGCGTTATCCTCTGTGAGATAAATCATCCCTCCAAACTGTTCTGTTGATGCTGCAGAAGAGGTTTAGATCCCTAGAGATGCCATTTGACTTGCTGATGTGCAGTAAATCCATCAGTAATGGGTCAGAGGATGCCTTGTATGCCAGACACAAGTCAGCTGTTAGTAGTCTGTAGGATACAGAGTATGGAGACAGGGCTTTGAGTCAGTCCATGTAGGACATGTTGTTTAGGCCTTTTATCATTTTAGTAAGGTATCTCTTTGGGCATTTGAGTTGTTGAATGTGCCTGGACAGATACATGCCAAAGGGGGCATTATAATCAATGACTGGCCTAACAAGGGCTGAGTAAAATGGGACAATGACATCCCTAGATCTACACACATTCCCTTTGTTTATAAGATGTGCAGTATAATAGGACTTTCTTACAATAATGGACACATGGTCAAAAGTCAGGTCACTGTCCACATAAGTTCCTAAATCACAAACAACTGAGAATTCTCAATGTTCTAGTTCCATGGGAACCATAAAATATGAAATACGAAAGGAATCTATTTAGCAAATGTGTATTTGTAATGTATATTACTTAATGTCTGTTCATGTATATTACTGAATGTTTAAAAATGTTTGTAATATGTTGGAACTTTTCTTCCCAGTCCTCAACTGAAAAAGTTTTTTTTTTTTTTTTTGGCTAAACTGAGTCAGACAAACCAGGTAAATAAAAGCACAAAGAAGAGTACTGGACCCTGGACAAACCCAAGAAATATTCTTTTAGCAACTTCCTTCATTCCTTATATTGTCTTTCTCACTTCAACCACTGGGGAGTCCTATTTTTAGTCATGCAGCAGGTCAGGTTTCTCAGTCTTGATACTAACTCCAGCCCCCCCCCCCCACCCCCCATTGTTCCTAGCAGCCATGTGTATGGGACCAAATCAAAGAATTTGGTGAAGCTCAGGTTGAACATGTTTACCAGTGCTCCCATGTCAAAAAAATACATCCTGTTTACCTGATAACTCCATCTCGCCATGCTGACTGCTGACCTGAAGATTGTTTCTTGATAAAAGCAATCAGAATTGCCTTCAGGATTCCCTTAATGACATTTCCTGCCATTAGTAGAACTGGTTCTGTAGTTTTCCTGATCCCTTCTGCCTTCAACTTGTACCATGTCCACTGGCCAGTGATCTGTTGAATATCTCTGTTGGAATACACAACAACACACTTGGAACTTTCCTGAAGACCTGGGAAGCAGTTCAATTGACCCCATTTCCCACTGCTTTATTCTAAATTAGGGCAGCCAGTCCCTTTTAAAATGTACCCCTCTCTGTCCTGATTTATGTCCCTCTCTGCACTTTGCCCTACCTCCATTACAACATAGCACCCTCCTTGCCCTACCTCCATTACAACATAGCACCCTCCTTGCCGTACCTCCATTACAACATAGCACCCTCCTTGCCCTACCTCCATTACAACATAGCACCCTCCTTGCCCTACCTCCATTACAACATAGCACCCTCCTTGCCCTACCTCCATTACAACATAGCACCCTCCTGTTGCTTTCCTTTATAAAGACTGATGATAAGTATGCATTCAGTACCTTTTCTTTTTTTCTCAGTCTTCTACAGCCGCCCTCCCATTTTTCCTCCACCTGTCTGGGTCTATCTCACCATTCCTTAGCTCTACTATGTAATTAAAAAAGGCTTTATTCCCCTTTGTGCTTCATTCTGCAAGCTCCCTTTTATACTGTGTCTTTGTGGTCACTTCATCTGCTGCCCTCAACTTCATCTTTATTAAAGTGCTTATTTACTAAGCACTCTGCAATGGCATCAATTAGAAAAAAAAAGAAATATAAATTAAAAAAATCAATAAGTCCTGAAAGTTAGAAAAATAATATAACAATGCAGTAAACAGAAGTAATATTAACTATATATTGGATTATTACTACAATGAATGTTGTCATAAGCCAAGATAAAAAGGAATTACTTTAAGATGGAATTGGAGCAGGACGGTGGCTCAGTCAAAAGATCTCTCCTTATAGTTTCAGGGTGGAGGGCTCAGTGCTGACTTCCAGTTCTTATCTATGTGGAAGTTGCATCTCCTCCCCATGTCTATGTGGTGTTTTGTCTAGGAGCTCTAGTTTCCTCCCTCATCCCGCAACCATATTGGTTAATTGGCTATAATAAATTATTCATAAACATATATAACTACAATTATCTTTCCTTTGTGACATGAGAATGGCTGAAAAGAATCAGTTCCTTTATTACCTGATTAACAAATAAGTTAAATAAACTGTCACATCAGTCATTAAACACAGTTGAACTTTATTAAGATGTTTTATCACAAAACACCAGTTACGGAGATAGCAAGTAAACTTAAATAAACTCAGTAAATACCACATAAAACTAATTAATAGCACAAGCAAAATATCTAGCATAATAAGGCAAAAAATGCAAGTAATTTCACATTGTCAAAATGCATTGCAAATAAATGGGTTATAAGTGACCTGCAGATGCTGGTACAGAAAGGGCACTGCCAAAGCCACCAAAGCAGTAAGTTCCACAGATGAGAAGCATAAAAGGCAAGTGAATGGAAATCAGAAATTTCAAGGTGCACCTGTGGAATCACCAGCAGACCCTGGAGAGCTGAGCCCAATGCTTGAGTGGAGCAATACAGCACAACCAGCTTCTTCAGGTAAGAGAGACTCAAGTTTTGAATGGACACAGAAATTAACAGCAACACCTTGTAAGTAATTCTGCAGCAATTTTCAAGTCAATGTAAGCTGTGCAGAACAGGACTGATATGCTAGTAATAGCCTGTACCAGGCAGGAATCTAGTATTCATAAACTGCATTCTTAATTGTGTTACCCACTGAACTCTTTCACTCATAAGCTGTTAAATGATGACTTGTCTTGTAATAGTCAGAAAACTCTAGGCTATAATCACATTATCCAATCTAAAGTTAATGTCCAATCAAGCAAACACAATAAGCACCATCCAGGTAGCAGTCACTATTTCTCTTTTCTTCTTACCTTATCTAAAGAAATCTAGGTACAGTGTAATTTCAGAATGGTCCACAAGCAACGTACTGCTCACTTCCCGAAGATTTCATTCATGATCCCATGTTTTACAGGCTAGTCACATCAAGAACTTTGAAAACTATTTATCTCTGCTTATAAATAAGTAGGTGAAATGCCATCTCCACTTAACCACCATCCAAAGCCAGTGTTATTTTGTGGTGGTTGAGGCTGACCAGGTGACAAGATTCACAGACCACCACAACAAATGGATTCCTCAATAAATTGCTAGCAGGAATTGTCATCTTGTCAAATTCCTCAAAGTAACAGCAGGTCAAACAGTGTGGCTACAGTATAATGATGCCCCTACACAAAGATAGTAAAACAGAAGACAACATTTGCAAAAAGGCCAAAAAAAAAAAAAAAAAAGATGGACCAGCAAATTCAACTCTTTCTAAAAGCAAAAAAGGCAGTGAGAAACAGTAAAAATAATGAAAGAAGCAGAAATACCTAAACATCTGGTGATTGACAAGGCAGACTAAGCAGTCAGTCACCACCATCAGCCATCCTCTTTTTGCTTGTTCCTTAAACCCTCACCCACAGTCCTTAGTATTTCATCTTTGACTCCTCACATAGCTTGCTTGCTGTTTACTTTGTCTATGGTCCCCTAACTCATTTTTGACCTTCTCCCCAACTCACCATAATTCACTTCTTCGTAATCCTACACCTTCATCTTCATCCTTGTACTCAGCCCTTCCAGCCTTCTAAACCCATGTCCTTGCACCCTTACAAACACATCAGTGCCACAACCAGAACTAGTTAATGGCACATTCAGCTGGACATTCCTGGCCCTCTCCACATTGGCTGGAACTATATCTAGAACTCCTTCTATTCTGGTATTGTCCCACATGAGTTGCATGAACCATTAATAGTCCCAGACCGCCGCTCCTTTTCCTTTTCTACCTTGGAGCTTAGTATCTTCTAATCTGGTCCTACAAATTCAGATCACCAAAGACTATAACCCTCTTCCTTCTACCAAACTCCTATTTTCTCTTAAGTCTCTTATCATCCTTCTAAGATATTGCTAATGGTCACACACTGTATCAGTCTACCAGCAATCTCTTCCCTTCTGTGCCTTAACTACCAGCGTGCTTACCCTAGGTTCTTATTCTGTCTGCTCTATTCTCTTTTTCTTGGCATGGCTGTTCCTCATCCTCTCACTTCACATTTGATCCTCCTTTACTACAGAGCACTAGTCTACCTCAGTGCCACCACATTTTGTCACTACTGAACAATACATACACAGGTACCTACAAGGTCTCCCCCTCATGTCACTCTATTATGTTTCTTTGACAACAACAATGTCCACCTTACCTTTGTGCATAACTACCTGCAAGTTCCCCATCTTCCTACCTAGACTTCTTGCACTGCATAGTAATTCTACCTAGCCATTCTCTAAGTCACCTCCTCCTCTGTTACATTTTGTGCCTCCCTCATCCCTTCTGCCTACTGAACGAGTTTTGTGACACTCCTCTTTAAACTTCTTAAAAGACACAGCCACTGCCATGTTCCCCTCCAGCCTAGCTTTGAGCACTGTTGTCTTACTGAGCTACAACAGAGCGCATTCCTGGCACAAAGCTGGTCTCTCTGACAGTTGTCCCCATCATTCTACCAGATGAAAGCATCTCTCTTTTGTCCAGTGTCACAGACAGTCCTTTCATTATCTAATCCTCTCTCTCTTCACTGTGCTAACTGCTGGCATGTGTAACACTTCTGAAATTGTTACCACCAACTCCTCAGTCATGGCATCTCTACTGCCTCTCTGGCACTATTTGTTGCCACCACAACTGTCTCTACTGTCATTGGTGCCTACTGTACATACACCACAACATGTATACACACTCCCCCTCGGTACCAATATTGGTTATCTCCACTCATATTTTACTTAGTTTAAGATCTAAGACTGGGATTACTGTAATCTAATTCCTCTTATTAATATTCATAGTCTACTTGGTGACTGAGCCCACAGTCACCAAAGTCCTCTTCTTTGCCCCCATACTGGCACTTTCCTTCTACAGTTTTTGTTCCATGCCAGTACCCCTCCTTTCTTTAACCTTTTCACCTTCTATTCCCACACCTCCAACCTTCCAACACCTTCCCTTTGCTATATTTTTGCTGCTTTTTCTCCATTCCTATAAGCTCTCTCCACTGTTCTGTCCTTTTCACCCTCTGTTCCACTCATCAGGGTGAGTACCCCCTATGTGGCTACTTCCTTCCTACTCTCCTGTATGACCACCTCTGTCTCCCCTTCATCATATGTCACCACTATTTCTACTTACCGCCTTCTCCTCTTCATTTACTTTAATCTGTGCCGCTCTTATAACTTGTACTCCTCTGACAGCCTCAGCCCATGTCCTCTTCCCATCTCCTCCTTACCATTTCCCACTGTGTTGAACCTACTACCTCCTGTTGCCTCCTACTCCACAGTCCCAACACTTTGCCCTTTCTTACATAACTTAACAATCCAGTAGTACAGCTAGTCCCCATATGAATACCTAAAGCTGATTCTCCTACAGAGTACACATCCTCTGACACCCCAACACGTCCTAAGTCAAACCACCCACATCTAGTCCCCATATGAATACCTAAAGCTAATTCTCCTGCAGCGCACAATCCTCTGACACCCCAATGTGTCCTAAGCTGATTCTCCTGCAGAGCACACATCATCTGACACCCCAACGTGTCCTAAGTCAAACCACCCACATCTAGTCCCCATGTGAATACCTAAAGATGATTCTCCTGCAGAGCACACATCCTCTGACACTCCAACGTGTCCTAAGTCAAACCACTGTCTAGATGCTGAGCACATCATT
>NC_056743.1:721920728-721933228 GCF_019279795.1 Protopterus annectens | reverse complement strand
TTACATTAATATTTACAAATAACAGATTTATTTAAAAAATCCTATCCAGCTAGGCTGGTAGCCTTCACATATCTTCACATATCCCCCCTCCCCAAAGAACTCAAGCTAGTTTTTAAGTGACCCTTGACAAACATTGCCTGAGAGGGTTCGGTCTATCTGAGTATACCTTACCCATTTCCCTGTCTTGAGAGCCCATCTGCGTTGGCACTGCGAATCCCACTGTGTTGCTGCACTGACATATATGCTTGCTACCCTAGGCTCCATCTTAGCAACTTGGCATTTTGCTGGCTGGCTCTGTGTAACCATGTTAGGGGATTGTAGTCTGTCACTACAGTGAATTTTCTTCCATACAGATAAGGCTGAAGTTTCTGCAGTGCCCACACTATGGCTAGACATTCCTTTTCTACAGCTGCATAGCATTCCACCCTGGGTTGGAGCCTATGACTCAGATAAACTAGTGGGTGCTCTTTTCCCTCTGAAGAAATCTGGCTAAGTACGGCCCCCACCCCATGGTTCAAAGAATCCACCTGCACAACAAATTCATTGCTGTAATCTGGACTGGCTAACACAGGTGGTCCTCCCAAAGTTTCCTTAAGCTCCTGGAATGATTGCTCATGTGCTGGGGTCCACACTATCTTATCTGGCCTGTTCTTCCTTATCAGGTATGTGAGGGGAGCAGCTATAGTACTATAACTGGAGATGAACTTTCTGTGGTACCCTACTGTCCCTAAGAATGCCCTCACCTTGTTTTTGGTAACAGGTGCAGGCCATGCCTCAATGTCTTTCACTTTGGCAGATTCTGGCCTGATCTTACCACTCCCCACTCTGTCTCAGGTAGGAGACTTCTGCCATACCCACCTGACATTTGTTGGGCTTAATGGTCAACCCTGCCCTCTGTAGTCTGCCCAGCACCTTCCTGACATGCTGAAGGTGCTCTTCCCAGGAATGGCAGTAGACAGCAATATCATCTAGGTAAGCAAGGGCAAACCCTCCTGCTCCTGCTAGGATATGATCTACCAGCCTCTGGAAAGTTGCTGGGGCATTTTTCATCCAAAAGGGCATATTTGTGAACTCATACAAGCCAAAAGGAGTCACAAAGGCTGACCTCTAGCACTGGGAATCAAGGGCACCTGCCAGTAACCCTTGGTAAGATCAATGGTTGTAAGATAGCCCCACCCAGCTGCTCTAGGGCCTTATCTGTCCTAGGCATGGGGTAAGCATCTGACTCTGTGTGACTATTTAATTTCCTGTAGTCCACATAGAACCTGGTGCTGCCATCCTTCTTTGGCACCAGCACCACTGAGGAGGCCCAGGGACTGTTAGACTCTTGAATTACCCTAGTTCCAACATCTCCTAGATCTCCTCCCTCAGACTCTGTTTGACACCCTATAAGTGGCCTGCCTAATAGGCCTTTGGGGTCCTGTATCCTCCTGGTGCTGCATCAGGCAGGTGCACCCTGGTTTCCCAGTGAACCTGTCCTCAAACTCCTGTAACACTGCTCAGATTTCTCGAACCTGGGTAAGAGATAGCTGCTGGGACATTGCTACCCCTTCCACTGTGGTGTCAGTCCAAGCCTCAATAAGGTGATCAGTTGCCAAACCTCCCTCAGACTCCCCCTGCAATCCACTGCAAATACTCAGCACAAGGGCCTCCCTATCGTGGTAAGGTTTCATCATGTTAACATGGTACAATTTGTGCCCCTGCTTCCTGTCTAGCAGTTCTACTATGTAGTTAACATCACTTACCTTTCTTTCCATCTTGTAGGGTCCCTCCCAAGCTGCTTGCAGTTTGTGGTGTCTGACAGGAATGAGAACCATTACCTGCTGCCCTACAGCATACTCTAGCTTGAGCATTCCTGTCATACCATACCTTTGTTGGTCTTCTCCCAGGTTCTCCTGGTGCAAGCCCATGAGTTCCCTGAGCCTTGTCCTGAGGTTTAGTACATATTCCACAACAGACTCCTTATGAGATTCACATTTGCCCTCCCACTCATTTTGAGTTAAATCTAGAGGTCCCCTCACCGTATGCCCATACAACAACTCAAAGGGTGAAAAAAACTGTGGATTCCTGGGGAACCTCTCTGTAAGCAAATGACAGATGAGGCAAATATTTGTTCCGCTCCCTCTTAAACTGGTCTGCAGATGCCCATAACATGTATTTGATTGTAGAGTTTAACCTCTCAACAAGACCATTAGTCTGGGGATGGTAGGGGGTGGTCCTCAGGTGGTTCACCCCACAGTACGTAGACAAGCCGACATGAAATTTGCACCTCTGTCAGTCAGTATATCTTTTGGGAACCTACCCTGCTGAAAATCTCTAATAAAGTATTTGACACCTTTTCTGCCTCAGTGGAGGACAAAGCCACTGCCTCAGGGTATCTTGTAGCATAATCAACTACCACTAGGATAACTTTTCCCTGTGGAATTTGGGGTACTCAGAGGCCCCACAATATCCATAGCTACCCTCTGAAATGGCTCCTCAATCACAGACAAAGGCATCAAAGGAGCTCTCACCTTGTCTCCTGCCTTGCCTACCTTTTGGCATTGCTCACAGGTCCTGCAGTACCCAGTTACATCTCTGGAAATTCCAGGCCAATAGAAGTTCTGCATAATACGTCTCTTTATATGTTTTATGCCCATATGACCTGCAATGGGAATATCATGGGCTATGGCTAGAAGTGTCAGACAGTAGGCTCTAGGCACTACCAACTGCTGTATTCTCTCACCTTCTAGCCCTCCTTCAGGGGTCCACTCTCTATACAGTAACCCTTTGTCCCAGTATACAGATTCCTCCTTCCCTTGAGAATCAGGTGCCTCACTATCTACCTGACTCAGGCCTTGCAATGTAGGGTCTGAGAGCTGAGCCTGTCTCAACTCTCTCTATGTAACCCTTCCCATCTCCCCTTCCACAGGAAATCTGGCATCCTCTAACAGTGGTGCCTCACTGTCAGCCTGGGTACTACTACTCACCTCTACCTTTTCAGTCACTCTGTCCAAGGGAACATCAGTATCCACAAGCAGCTGTGGCTCACCTTCAGTCTCACTGCTACAGCATAGCTTCCTCCCTGAAGTAACCACCTCACCAGTCCTGGCTGCAAGTATGCAGTCTGTCTGGGTCTCCCCCAGGCTGCCAGACCCACATGCTTGTCTTGAAGCCTGACTGCATGTAACTGCATTAACGCATGGTACTGCTTCATCAAAATCCTTCCCTATCAGAACATCTGCAAGATGGTAGTTCGGTACCTCTGTTGTCTCAAGACAACCTACTATTGGCATTTTGTCTTTCCCACTTACTGGCTCTCTCACCTTTTGTTCCCCACCTTGCCTCCATGGACATCTGTATGCCACATGTCCCCACTGGTTGCATTCAAAACATTTAACCCTAGGTCCTGGATGTGTACTTGAACTACTGGCTTCCCCTGCTACTCGCAGATTCTGTTGGGGAAACCTGGGCTGCCCACCATTGGTTCTTTTAGATCCATGAGCAGTACTTGGGGTTCCTTTCCTGTGCAGGGATGCCCTGCTTGCTAGGTATTGGTCTCCTTTTTTTCTCAAATCATCTGAGGTAGAACATTGTGTACCAGCTAACCAGATCCTCATGTCCTCAGGCAAAGTTCTACGGGCTTGTTCCCCCACCAAAAGGTCTGCCAGCCCTTCAGAAGTGGTGACCTGACATCCACTCACCCATCTATGAAAATAAGTGCTCACTTCAGCAACATATTCACACACACCTTCATCTTCCTTGAGTCTATACTCATGAAACCTTTTCCTATAAGTTTCAGGTGTTAGCTTAAATAATTCTTACATGCAATTCTTAACAGCAGTATAATTAAAACAGTCAATGTCAGACATTTTGGACAAAACAGTTACAGCTTTACCATGGAGTAAGGGGGTCAGGAACCGTACCCAAAGCCTTTGGTCAATATCATACTGTTTACATACCCTCTCAAATATATGAATGAAACTATCAAAATTATTCCCCCTCTGTAAACTACAGAAGAAATTTACTGACCTTTTGTGCTTCTGAGGTCTAGTTATTCCCTTCCCCATTACCTCCATCACTTTGGCAAAGAGTCAGCATCTCCTTTTCATGCTGTCTCTGGCTTTCCTTCTCCTCAGCTTCTAGGCATAGCAGTTTCTCATTCTCTTCAGCCTGTAGATATCTCAGTCTCTCTGCTGCTTCTGTTTCCAAATGCCTGGCCTCCAACTCAAGTCTCTTTAGCTCCAGATGGATTTTTAAGTCCTCTGCAGAAAGGTTGAGCTGTCCATTCTCTGGGTGTTGTACATCTCCATGCCCAGTTTGATCATCCTCCTGGTTGCTGTTTTCTGATGCAGCTATGACCAAAGCTGCAATCATGTCTGCCTTAGTCAGGTTTCCATGCACCAGTCCCCTAGCCTGGCACATCTCAGATAGTTGGCTCCTTGCCAGCTTTCTTTACCCCTCTGCTGACATGCTTGCCTGCTCTCCCTGACTAACTAAGCTAACAAAAGAAATAAAACAATTGTTATCTGAACTGAGTATTCACTGCATGGCTGATTTAGAATACAAAAACACCTTCAGTGATCACTGTACACAAGCTACAGGAATTCACTATCCACACCACTACAAGCCAATTAGTATGTGACAACCAATTAATATGTGGTGTGGATATCCCACCACTACCAAACAATTAATATGTGATGCCTGTGCACTAGCCCAGCAATAAAGGAGCATCAATCTTCACCACTAACACTAGTGAGGAGCGTCTACTACACAGTGCTAGTCAAGAGTTCAGAGATCACAGGGAAATGCTTAAAATAATAGAGTAGAATAGTTCTAACATTGATACAGAAAAAAACAACTAGTCTAATCTTCCTATTTCCTAGCTGTATCTAAAAGAAAACACAGTTCTAAAATAAACGTACATATCGAGCAAAGCAGCACTGGTGATGTTGGATGTTCTGAAGACAAATGCCAAATGCCCTGAATCTCTCTGTCCTTAAATTGATAACACAGCACTACTGACTCATTTCAGATTACATAATTTCTCTCTGGTTTCCAGGCTAACAAAATCCTAGACTGTAACAGCCATTATGATCTTGCACCTGGTCAGGAAGCTACAGCAATAAAAGATATTATACATGCAAATTCTAGCAATTAGCTCTAGTCTCAAAACAATAGCAAGGATTTCTTCATCCAGAAATCTTGGCTCTAAGTTTGAGATCAAAGAATTATACAATGCTTGACTTATCAACTTTCCTCCAGCAGAGTGCAATGTGGTTACATTTTTGAAGTTCAACATTTAACAAAGAGAACAAGCATGTGGCTTACATTAATATTTACAAATGACAGAATTATCTACAAAATTCTATCTAGCTAGGCTGGCAGCCTTCACATATCTTCACAGTCTTCTTTAAGGATCCATGCAGTGTGTGTCCTTAGTAGTGTCTGGAATGGAGCAGACCACATGATTTTTGAAAATGAGCAGCACTGATTCTTTTTCCAGATGAATGAGGTTACTGGAGAACTAAGAAGCGAACATGGACTGAATGAGGTTGGTGGAGAACGTGTGTGTGTGTGTGTGTGTGTGTGTGTGTGTGTGTGTGTGTGTGTGTGTGTGTGTGTGTGTGTGTGTGTGTGTGTGTAACAAATGCTCTAGTTAGGGGTAACAGGTTAACTTAACCAGGCTCAAACCCTGTACCTTAGTTACAGGAGACAAGAACCTGAATCCTCTACACCAACTACCAGCCTATTGGTTTTAGTGTATTTTCAAGAAATTATGCATTTCAGTTCATTCTTAAGGAATTGTGATGTGAGTTTCAGTACATTTTCAAGGGATTGTGAGCTTCAGTTCATTTTCAAGGAATTGTGAGCGTCAATGGAAGAGAAGTTTACTGTTGCTCATGCTAAGTCTGTTTTCAATGTGCAACTGTTTTGTTTAGCAAATGGTTATTACTGCTGGTGCTACAGAATTTGAAAGCAGTGTTAGCAATACAACAGGTAGCATACTTGCTTTTGATGCAGAAATCTGTGGGGTCTATTCCAATACCATGTAAATGGATTGTTGCTACTGTGTTGCACTTTAAGGATGGGGTGGGGTACGGCAGTCCTGAGTGTGACCTGCTTTGGATGAGATGCCTTGTAACTATGAACCTGATGCCAATTTGCCATCCATTTCCTTTTGCAATATTAGCAGCTTACCATTTTTTTAAAATGTAACCAAGGTAATTTATTCTGCAAGGGCAGCAAGCACCGACTTTGTACATGAAACACTGAAATACAAAGCTGTTTGCTAGTAGCAACCTCTTAATTATTTACAGATCTCTTTAATGTGTAATTATTCAGAAGACGTTTACTTCTGCAGAGACTGTGCATATTGACTGCCATTAGTGGACTGTAATGGCAGAAGTTTGAGGGGGTTTTATGGTTGAAATGTTCTAAAATGGACAGTTTTGTCATTATTGGTTCATACATTTTGTTTCATTGCTTCCTGGAAAAATGTTCAAAATTTAAAACACAAGGAATATACTTTAATACAATCAGGAAGATGAGTAAAAAAACACATGCACTTGTGCATGGCCCTAAATGTGGGCAAGGGTCCTATAGTTTGAAAGCAGCACAAAGGTGAACGTAATCCACCACAGACCATATGTATTTTGTTTGAATTTGGGTTTCAATGCCATCTCACTGAATATGGATTTCAGGAGCAAAGAAGTTTATTGTTAGTGTCAAGTCTGTTTTTATTGTGAGACTGCATTGTTTTGTTTAGCAAATGTGTAACGGTGTTGTGCTATAAAATTTGAAATAAAAGTTTTAGATTAAATCCAAATATCTGTAATCATTGTAGATATAAAGACAAAAATTGTATGCACACTGACACTTTTGAACAGTGTTTATGGTAAGGATAAATAGCCAAGTAGTGGGACACTGGAATGGCTGCAGTGGGAACTGGGGGTTGCTGGGGCTGCCTGGGGTCTTCAATCCATTACCCTGCCTAGGGCCCCATTTGGCCATGATCCAGCTCTGTAAAGATATATATACCTACTCCAAGATCACACAACATTGGGGAAAAGAAGAAACTTTCTCACCCCACTATTCAATAATGTCACACTGAAACACTATATCCTCATTACTGGAGCAATCAAAATGGGAATTAATTAATAAAGCAGACTATGCCAATTTGGACATGATCAAATGACAGGAAACCAACCTTAGATACTTCTATAAAATTCCAACTTCTGTGTTTGTACTCAACTTTAAATAATCCTAGAGCTATCGCCTCATAAGTCAAAGTTTCCAAAGCCATTATCAAATTGATGTATCTTACTTGTATATTTCTAATTTATTTATATTGAACTTATTATAAGGGAATTGCAGTTAGCTTTTTGTATTCCATTTTGGGTCTGACTATAGTATAGATGTAATTTTCATGACATCAGTACTATGGTTTTATAAATTTTCTAATGCATTCAATGATTTTATTGCATTCCTTACCTACATGCTCTGCATTATTGGTAAGATTTTATTTGCAGTATACTCAGATTTTCAAGTCTTTAAATAAAGACACTTGCTCCAGGTTACAGCTTCACGCTATATAGCTGCTTTGTAAGCCCAATTGGCTAAAAATAATGGGTTCTGTCTTACTTGAACATATAATCATGTTACTTTAAACACATTAGATCATCTTCATCAGAGTCTGGATGTTATTCCATTGCGTTGAAATCAGTATCATAGTTTATATTAATCATCCTATGCACCTTAGTTACTTTATGCCTATTTTTCTGTGGGTCTATATTACAACATTGAACTCACAGGAGTTCGAACGTTGTAATATCGAACCCAAATGTTCAAAACATGAAACTAGCAAAGCCACGGAACATAGATTTTTTTTCCCGGGGGATAAAAATTAGTGGGCTGTTTTTGCTGTTTCCTCCACTGTGATGTGATCTCAGAGTTGGTATATTTAAGTAGGGGGGTGTGGGGGGGTGAAGCCCCCACATTAGTTTAAGTTTAAAGTGTACGTGTTTTTTTTTTTTTTTTTTTTTTTTTTTTTTGTACGGGAACACCAATTTTTTTCCCTGGGAAAAAAATTGCTGTTCTGTGTTTTCGTACTTTTCGGGTTTCGAACTTAACAGTTCGATATTACATTATTCGAACTCCTGTGAGTTCGATGATATAATATAGACCCTTTTTCTGTACACTGTGTTTATTAGTCGCGGCCTTTTTATAACTATTGCCTATGTACATTCATTCAGTATGTACTTCCTATGGCAGTTTTACAATGTCTTCCTTAAAACCCATAATCACATGTATTATGTGATATTTGTCACGGGGATTCATGCTTTTATTTAACCATTTTAGGTGTGCTCAGTAAATACCTTACCAACTGCACACCCAGTTACATTTTGTTACATTTCAGATAGTTATAACAGAATACACTGTAGACAAACTTAATAAAGCTTCTTTGGTCAAGAACAGTGAATCAAATGGAACTCCATCAAAAAAAATTCTGACGTGAAATGCAAAGGCCCCAAACTCCCATGCTGAGTTCTGGACCACTGTAACCTGTAATAAGCATAGTTAACTATAAGGCCACCAAATCTCAGGAGTACATTATAATATTCCAACAAATACCCATTCAGTCTGTTGGTCTCATCCAAACATACTTCAATATGTCCATCATGAAGTAACCATTTGCTTTCTATTCAGAGGCATCCCTTGCAGATGTTTCTATTGTTACTACTTAATATCTTCTTGATTGTTAAATCTTTGTGTTGGCAACATTTTCCAAATGCACAATTCCACCATGTACTGAGATATACACTCATTTTTAAATGATCCCTATTATGGAATCTGAATAATTCTGCAGCAAAATGTTCTTATCTTACCAGTTTATTTGTTTTTCAAAACCATTTTCTGTCAGAATTGCCTGAAGCACAAGCACAGCAGTCTTTCTTGTAGCAAGACATTCTGGGAAAAGAGTACAGCAGATGGTTTTTAAGATAATTAGCATCAGTATCATTGAATAAAAGGCTGATTTACTACACATAAAGAAAAATACCATAAATAGCAGCTTTAAAGGTGTGTACATATATTAGTACACCACTATCTCCCTGAGAGTGAGTTCTATATGACAATCATTGTTTATAGAGGTCCCTGCATGTCCATTCATTCATCCATAATCCTTTTTTTCCATTTTTTTATACATGGTGTCAGGGTGCCACTTCAACAGTGACAATCACCTCAAGCTAGTGAACATACTGTTGGGTGGCTAGCCCTGCCACAATTGTTCTTCCATACCACACATACACACAGATAGATAGATAGATAGATAGATAGATAGATAGATAGATAGATAGATAGATAGACTGATTTGTATACACACACACACACACACACACACACACACACACACACACACACACACACACACACACACACACACACACACACACACACACACCTATGGCCAGTATAGCGTGTCCAATCCACCTACTGCATATCTTTGAAATGTGGGAAGAAACTGGAGCACCTGGAGAAAACCCACTCAACACAGGGAGGACATGCAAACTCCACAACACTACCAGCTGTGCCAGTGTGTCATCAATAGAAGACCCTGCATGTGGCCTCTGGTCAATCAGCATTCAACCTGGACCTTCACTGAGCACTGCTAACCTTAATGGAAACATTGCATAAGCCTATTCAGTTATGCACCTACAATATGTAACCGATCTAGACGTTGTAATGCATGTCAATGTAAGTGATTGGACCTGAAGCTTCAAAGATAATCGAGGGTTTGCCAAGGAGTCTGTCCTGTTTACCTTGACTCTAATGTGGCTTCCCACTCTGGGGAGAGTCAGTCTGACTTCTATCAGGCAAGTTCTACTTTGCAGACTCTCATTTTTGCTAAATTCTTCACTGAAGCACACAACTTAATAAATTCCATCAGGCAGTTACTGATGCTTTACTTATGACACCACCACAACTCTTGTTCTTAGGCTCAGATAATTCTGCAAAGTCTCTGCTTGTAGTCTCCTTGCATGGTCTTGATGCTACTCAATTTGCCCTTACATCTTGAACCCAATAATTCAGCTTTCAGTTTCAGCGTCACATTTGTTTCACAATAAATTAGCACCATTTAACACCATTTCCATATAAGCTTGCCAACTCTCCACACCAGCATCAAGAACAATCAGCATTCCCTCATTACCTGACATGTTGTACCTTTCTCCACTTATAGGGCCTTTTATATTTTAATCATTCTGTACAATGTGCTGAATTAGCAATAAATACTCTTTATGCTTCTATGCCCAAACATTTTTTATAGTATTCTTTTAAGCTAATAATCATTCTACATTTTTCATACAAATCAGCTACTCATAAAACATGTTTTAGGCCAATAATAACTATGTACAGGTTTCTTATGACAAAATTGTGTACAAATCATCCCTTTGCCAAAAACTGTGCTTCACTCCTGCATTTCCTTAAAAGATTAATAGCTTGATTCTTTACCATGCAGAATTGCTGTTATTGTCTTTATGTCAGAAGATCAGTCTGAATAACCTTTTTTCTGTATGTCATCAATAGCTGAGCCTTTCCTGTTGTGCAAACTGCTTAATGTGTGTACTTCATTTGGATACTCATGTGTGAAAAGATGTCATTTCTGTTTATGATCACTATGTCATTTTCTGATATGCAGGCAAGCATTGTTTACACATAAAAATAATTCTGTAAAAAAGTGAGACCTTGTATAACCAGTAAATAACCTCATATTATAATAAGTTACACTTTTAATGCTTCCTGTAAATCATTATGCAAAATCCAGCCAATATCATTGCTTGCTTCAGTAAAAAGCTCACTTTAGATGCATCAGAATGTGTGCCACTCCTACCATATATACTTTCAGTAAATGGACCCTGCAAAACGTGTATGTATTGCATTTGCTATATGCAAAAATTACTCAGTATAACTCATTTTTTAATCTGATTACTGAGTAATACATTTGTTATACAAAAGCACTTTTGTAATGGTATTCATCTGATATTCATACAAGTTGTCAGTCATATTCAAAGCTGCTGTCAGTACAAGTTTTTCATCTCATCTGTTATGCTTCTTTTTTCCCCTGTTAGTGAAATTTCGATCTGTAGACTTGAAAAGTTTCTCCACGTTAGTGGAACTCATTGTTAATTTTCTGTGCCCAAACTAAAGTGCACTTAGACTTCAAATAATATAAAGAAATAAAAGGAGCTAGACAAACTCATAACTGGAGTTTTAAGTGTTGTTGTAGTCTCATTACTTGTTTGAATATTACAGAAGGTAGTCTCAGTACATGTTTGAATATTACAGAATATAGTCTCAGTACTTGTTTGAATATTACAGAAGGTAGTCTCAGGACTTGTCTGAATATTACAGAAGGTAGTCTCTGGACTTGTTTGAATATTATAGAAGGTAGACTCAGTATTTGTTTGAATATTATAGAAGGTAGTCTCAGTATTTGTTTGAATATTATAGAAGGTAGTCTCAGTATTTGTTTGAATATTACAGAAGGTAGTCTCAGTACTTGTTTGAATATTCCAAAAGAAATTAGCAGAAGAACCACTGAAAGATAAGCACTACTTTAAAATGTTTTATGTTGTTCACTTCTACATCAGGAAGTAGACAGTAGGAGTAATTACATTGCTGTGGTGTTATGGAATCAGTCATACAACATAGTTCCCATTTACCTCTCAAGTCTTCCTGATTTTTACGGATGTCCCTGATTTTGGCTCAGAAATTAGCTTTGCTCCTCCTAAATCCTATTAAAGTGATTTTTTAGGGAGAAAAGGTAGTGGATTATACTTAATATATAATGACAGTAATTAGAGTTACAGACTTCCGCATGTTAATTCCCATTCAATCATTCTAGCAACATCTCATGTTAATAGTACTACTACTTTAAAAAGTGTCTCTGATTGTCCCTGATTATTTCTGGGTTTGTTCCTGATTCTGGAGGTAAGCAGTTGAGAGCTGCCCTGATTAGTGTCACTATCTGTAGCAGTTATATGTATATATTATATTATATTATATATTATAAACAAAACTGATTCAGAGCCATTCAGTGTAAATTAATCACATTATCTACACAAACCTAATTCAACAAGCACAAACGAGTACAAAGCAGTAGCAAGGATAAGATGGTAGTCAGCTCCTCCTGTCATATCAGAAGATGTAGTATGCAATGTTGGGTGGGAGTAGGAAAACCTAGAAGGTGGCCATAAACTAATACATACATTATGTATAGCAACTGGATGGGAGATGTGTGTATATTTTATCTCTGACTCTCTAAGACCCATTTAAGGTGGTGTAATCATATCTGACAGAAAAGTGTAGTAGGCTATAGAAAATTAACTCTGTTATGGTTTTGGGTATTACAAGGCAAATTAGTCTAGTTCACAATTTGCAACTTACTAAAGCCCAACCACAAGTTTATACATTAACTATGATTCAGTGTGTAGTGTTTTCTCTTTTCTCTGCAGTTGTGT
>NC_056743.1:721803228-721915728 GCF_019279795.1 Protopterus annectens | reverse complement strand
AGGGATTGTTACTGCATCCTGGGATAAGTATGGTTGAGATTGAATTCCAGAATTTCTTAGTATTTTGTTTATGGAATTTTTGGTTAGATAGAATTGTTTTTTTGCCTTTTACTACTGCAATTTTTTCTTGATTATGAAGTTGTTTGAATTGTAGGCAGTATTGGGGATCTTTGTTTATTTATTTATTTATTTTTTTTGCCAAAGCTTCCAACATTTGTCTCTTTTAGACATCAATTGTTTTGTGGGATGAGTAAACCAGGTAGTATTGTTGTTTTTAATTCTTTTAGGCAATATGGGGCTAGATTCATTAAGCTATCTAAGATGGTTGAATTAAAGAATTCAATAGCTTCATCTAGTGGTAGGACTTCGAGAATGCTCCAGTTTACTTATGCCAGTATATTATTTAGAGTTGTTTGATCAAAAGTGGAGATAGTTCTAGTTAGTCTGTACTGGTGTTGGCTGGGGGCTAGGCTGGATTTACATATTATGCATGCTGGGAGGTGATCACTTATGGTTTGAGGTAGAGTCCCTGCTGAAGCTTCTTTGGGTGTGAGACTAGTATCAGTCTATGATGGAACCACTAGTTGTTGTTTTGTTGGGTCTAGTTATTTCATTGATAAGCTGGGTATAATTGAATAGATTTATATTTATTGAGGGTTACTTTTTTGTGACTTCTGTCCAATCTATGTTGATATCGCCAAGGAAAATTGTCTCACTGGTAAAGGGTTTTGAAGTCCAGGCAAGGATTTGTTCTAGGATGGGTATATTATTGCCTGGTGTGATATAGATTACAATGATGCAGAGCTTTTTGCTGGTATTCAGTTGTAGAAAAGCCACAACAATTTTGGCAGATGCAAATTGAGGGGTGGGGTTGGTATATGGTACTAATGTGAAATGACTTCGGTAAATTAATGCAACATCTCCACCTTTTTTATGGGGTCTGTCATATCTTAAGCAGGAATAGCCAGGTGGTAGAAATTCTGAGTTTTTTATATATGGTTTAAGCCAGGATTCTGTGGTTGCTATTATATCTGGCCTACTGTGAGAAATCTAGGCATGGATGTCTGGAATTTTATTTCTGATACTTTCCAGGTTAATGGTTGCTATGGTGAGAGATTTATTGGTTTGTTGGGTTGTGGGATTTAGGGTTGATCCGGGTTTGGGGTGGATGTCTCCGCATAGGGGAAGTTTTGCTTTATTGAGAGGTAGGTTTGTAGTTATTAGTTTTCTTTTAAGTATGGGATGTTTGTATAGAGCTGTTAGGCTAGGTTTAGTATTTGCTTCAGTTACTAGTTTAAATCTGGTAGCAGAGTGGTTGTATAATGCAATATGCCCTGGGTGAATTAGGTGGTTGCTGAGTGTAGGTGGACTTATGGTTAAGGTGATAGGTAATGGTTTTAAATTGTGGTATATTGTGTGGATGTAAGTTAAGTGCAGGAGGTTAAGGAAAGCAAGGAAGACTGGGAGGAGCAATGGTGATGAGTGTGGAAACATTGTTTGATAAGATAATGGATGAAGTGAGATTGAAAAGTGTAGGTGAATTGTTGATTGGAGGATAGGGAGAAGGGGAGGAGCCTGTCTAGGAATAAAGGAAATCAATCCTGGGGTGTGTGGGAATGGGGGTAGGGTAGGGGAGAGGAGTGAGCCCTAGCACAGCGCGGGCGAACAGAGTGGGCAGCACCTGAAGCTAGCAAAGCGATACTTTTTATTCTGCAGGCTCATTTCTGCTATCAGTATCACTGTAGACATTAACCATGTAAGTCAGGAATAGAGGAAAAATAGTATAGGATGACTTTACAATAAAGACAAATTAAAGAAGGTACTTGCACTACCATCTGAAAGTCAAATAAAAGTTTCATGCAGTAGTCTGTGAAAGTTCAAGGTAAAAGCCTGATAGTAGCATAGAGGAACAAAGGTATTCCTTTGTTGGGGAATTACAAACCTTGGGTCCAGATATGCTTCTGAGGAACAAAGATGCCAAACTACAAGAAGTATTGAAGGGAGTTACTGGAGGGAAGTCTGATAGTCTGAAAGAATGATGGGGACTATGAGAGGGTCATATTTAGCTGTTGCCCCTGCCTTAGTGAGGACACTATACAAGTATTGACAAATTAGTTGAATAAAGTACAAAGTAGCTTATAAGTGTAAAAGTTTTGGAGCACGTTCACCATGAAAGAGGCACCTATATTCACTTGTAAAGTAAAGTAGTGTCCTGCCAATGTTATAATAAAAGTCATTGCAGCATGATCCACTGGAAGGCTCTCCAGGAGAGCACTTTCAGTTTGGGAGGGTGGAGATCCACCAATTGTGAGGTCACTGTTTTTTATTGACTTGTAAAGTAAAGTAGTGCCTGTGAATGTTATAATAAATGCCATTACAGCATGATCCACTGGAAGGCTATCCAGGAGGGCACTTTCAGTTTTTTTTTTTTTTTTGGGGGGGGACCACCAATTGTGTGAGGTCACTGTTTTTTTCTTAACAAATTATAGGCTTAAATCTAGTCATATGGCACACAGTCACTGAGGGGAATATCCAGCTACAAAAGAATGGATAGCAGAAGAATGAGCAGCAAACACAGAGATATAAGACAGAGCTGCATTTCTGTAAGCAATAGTTATAAATGGTTGTAAGATCACTCAGTGCACTACATGATTATCATATGTTTTGTTAGTATTGTGAATAGTGCTGCAGTTGGTTGCATGCACAATGATTTTCATTCTCTGCTGCAAAGCTGTTTCTATGTCAAAGAGAGATAAGACATCCCTATTCTGTTTTGAAGGTTCATTGGAGTAAGAGTTCAAATCCAGACCTGTCTGAAAACATATCACATGTACCAACATAAATTTTGTAATGTTCCTGATTTAATATATTTCTTTTCTTCCTTTCTTATAATTTTACCTTTCCTTTTTTTAGTGCCAGTGTTTGTGCAGTGCACAGCTTAGCTCAAAGAGGAGAAATGGAGAAACACAATAAATGTTGTGTTTAGCATTGCTTACCTTGTTTGCTTGATACTTAGCAGTGTGCACACCTGTACTAGTGGCCCACACAGGAAGCAGACAGTCAACAATTTTAAAACAGATACATTCTATCAATTTTGGTGCACCAAGTAAACATACTAAGCAGCGTTGGGCGTCAGTTAACACAGAAGTTAAGAATGAATAGGGAATTATGCAACTGTTATGTAACTATTCCTGTGGCAGCAGGTGTAAGTGTAGAGCTGTAATACAGATGGTCCTGGGTTCTAATACAGGAAGTGCAACACATTTTTAGTGGTGTGACAGTTCAGTTTATAGTAATGAACAGGAAATTATATAAGTGTTATTTACATATTCCTATGGCAACAGGTGTAGGGCTCCTTACACGTGGCCATTCCAGACATTCTTACTGTTGCTACATTTCATGTTATATTAAATATCACTTATAGCATGTTATGCATCATTATGGTGGAGCTGATATGAAGTATATGTATAAAGGATGGCACCCCTTACTGCGTTTTGAAGGTTCAGATGTATGACTGAGGGTATACTGTCTACTGTGTTTCACTAAGTATAATTCTGCTATCTGGAATTGGATGGCCTTCACACTTAAATAAGACACATTCACAAATGGATATATGTACAAGGACCTTGCCAGGTCACACACATACATGGTTAACACCTCAATTTGTCATCTGTATTTATGAATGATACATAGCTATGTCTGAAAAAGTGTATTTTCTTTGGCAAAGATGGAAAATGACTTCTGTGGAAGAAAATATTTTGTCCCTTATACATAGCTTTGAGTCTCACACTGTAAAAATCAATTTTATCAGTGTATAAAGCCAAATAAACATGTGTCAGGTCATGACATTCAAACCCCCCAATACATGCCTTCAAAGTTAAATCACCTAACAGTTACAATAGCAGACACACCTCAAACTAATGTCAAGTGTCAGATTAACCTTCCGATTTCAAAAATTGCTTTCCTCCCTGCTTGGTACTGTTGTTCTCTGCTTAACATTGTGCAAATGAGCTTGGCATCATTTCTCAGGTTTGCTCACTATCAATAAATGCAATAACAGGAATTGGCAGGAAATCAATATTTGTTATTACGTTGTTGCCACCACGCTTTGTGGAGGTGACAGTCCAAATTCAGTTAATATTCTATACATATTTTAATTTTACACTGTTGAAGACATTGATAGCTATGGTTCTTTCCTACCTCCCTCCTCCACATTCCTATATTGTTTTCCCTTTGTTCTTCCCCCTGCTTAACCCCACCCCCCCCCATTTCACCACTTTCCTAGCTACCCCAATTTAACACCTATAATCTGGTCAAAAGAATACAATCACACATAACATACAAAAGTACAAAAAAATGGAGCCCTTCACTTTTTGGCCTCTATGTTTGTGCAGACTTTGGCTTTCCTCATCAGTGCCAAATGAGGGTGAACTGATCTTCTGTGGTGCATTTAGCTCCGCACAATGCCGCTTAAACATACTGCACTACGTCACAGTAATACATGTTGAATGTAGTATAAAGATTTATTTACTTGCATTATCACTACTAATTTAAAAGTATTACATACATCTGGATTCAAACCCTATATCATCTGAGCTCAAAAAGAAATGTGTCAATGCAATTACACCTGCTGCCACAGAGTCAGCTAAGCAGCAGGTGTGTTTCATATCCTCATTACTAAGAACTCTTAGAATTTTAGCATTGAGGCTCATGTTTGTGTACTGCTTAACTATGCACAAACAGGGAAAACAGTAGAAATGTGTATCTTGCATGCACAAACACTGCCAACCATCGTGCAAACTCGCTACTCGGCAGTGAGCTATGTGAAGGAGACAATAGCATGTATTACTTTTGTTTACTGTCTGTTTAGTGTTCATGACATGAAACTACACGTGGAGACAGAAAAAGTGAAGGCCCTATCTAAGAAAAATGGCACATATTTACAATGCAGCCATGTGTTACTGCCCCCATACACTGCAATCTTGGCTCTCAGTACTTGCTCACAAACATATCAACTACAATACATAAGTTTATAACAAATGTTGTGTTATATACCATGCACATCTTTAAAATGACAATACACATTCAGATTTTCCAATACTTGTAGCAATGAGGACACCTGCTTGCATATATTTTGTAATGCTGTCTCTTAAAGTATACCTGCACATTGGAACACAACCACCAAATACTACACATTGCACACTCATCGATCTGGTAACATGCAGAACTTTAAATATCTTGACAGCTGAACAAAGCTAGCTGTCCATTTCATGCAGGCCTCCCAACATCTTCTCTCCAACATCCAGTGCTGATGGCATCTACTATAAGTTGTCCTCCTGCCTTGTAAAAGTCAGACTTGTGCAGTGGCACCTGTATAAAATACTGAGTTCTGTAGTCTGTGTACTTAGATAGGTAGGGGTTCTGTTTTCACTATAGTCAAATGGGAGGAGTCTGTGTGTGTGTGTCTCTCTAGTCAGAGGAGCATAAGTGTGTATCATGCAGTTACTACTCCAGTCCCATGGATTGAAAATATTCTGACACTTACACATGACTATACATCCATTTCATGCAGGCTTCCAAACATCTTCTCTCCAACATTCAGTGCTGATATCGTCCACTATAGGTTGTCCTGCAGCCTTGTAAAAGTCAGACTTGTGCTATGGTGTTACCGTAAAGTACTGAGTTCTGTAGTCTGAATACTTAGGTAGGGGTTCTGTTCTCACTGAAGTCAAATGAGGGGTATGTGTGTGTGTTTGTGCACTTGCCTGACATTAGAGAGTGCATTTTACACCAGCATGTGGGACACTGCTATTACCATTTTCTTCCCCCAGACACTGCTGATGTCATCACCTATAAAGTGTTGTCTGACACTCTCCAAGTCAGACATCAGCTGTACTGCTTGCCTTAAATACAGAGCTCTGTAGTTGGTGAACTTAGGTAGGGATTCTGTTTCACTGCAGTTGACTGGGGTGTGTGTTTGTGCACTTGCTTAACATTAGAGAAAACATTTTACACCAGCATGTGGGACACTGCTATTACCATTTTCCCCAACAGACACTGCTAATGTTATCACCTATAAAGTGTTGTCTGATACTCTCCAAGTCAGATTTGAGCTGTGGCACATGCCTTAAATAGAGAGTTCTATAGTCAGTGTACTTAGATAGGTAGGAGTTCTGTTCTCACTGCAGTAAAATGAGGTGTGTGAGTGTGTGTATTTGTGCATTTGCTTGACATTAGAGAGAGCATTTTACACCAGCACATGGGACACTGGTACTACCATCTTCCTCTCACCAGACTCTGCTGATGTCATCAGCTATAGCTGATTTGTGGATGTGCAGTATTCCCATCAAGGCAGGGTCAGAGACTGGCCTGTAGGCCAGGCACAAGTCATTTCATCCTATACAATGTAGATTACACTGACAGAGCTTTCAGTCTATCCACAAGATTCATGGCATGGTTTGTAGGCCCCGTATTTTCTTGGTGAAATACTACTGAGGTCTTTCCAGCTGCTGCAGGTGTCTGGTGAGGTACATGTAAAAGGGAGCATTATACTCTATTAGCCTTCTGATGAAGTTCAAGTATAGTGCTGTTATATCTACTGGGAACACTTGGTGATCAAAGTTCAGATTGCTATCTGCATGTGTTCCCAGGTCTTAACACCACTGGGTTTCAACATAGGGGAAGTGTTGTCAATGGTGTAATTAGTGGGGAATTCCATGCATTGCTATATGAAAATCTCTGGTAATCACTATAGCATTCTGCACAATCCCGCTAAGGTAGTTTGCTCTAAGGTAAACAAGTTTGCTATCTATGTTGCTTTACATGGTTTGAAACCATGCTTGTATGAGTTTAAATGCAGTGTGCAGCATGAATATGTAATCACCGCTGCTGCTCACCACACAAACACATAAACTCTATGTAGGCTTCATGCAAAGCCTCCACAGAGTTTACTGAATCTCAACATTTGTGTTCCTGAGGCTAATTTTGAATTACAACTGAATGTGTTCACTAAATGACAAATTATGGTGTGGTTTAGAACTGTGGACGTGGACATATTATAATTAAGACTTTTTTCAGTTGTTATTGTTAGTCAATTTTTGAAATTAAAAATTGTATGATGCTCATGGTTTATGCAATGGGGCTTGAGAAATATGGGTGCATTTGAGAGCAATTAACACATATTCCCTGTGTGGTGAATACACATGGAAAAAGAGCACACATTGTACATAAAGGACAAAAAATTGATATTTTTGTGGTTCTATAACAGTTTTAACTAATGACTGTGATAAGAAAAAATGTTCAAAATGTGGGGAGGTAGTGCATACCATACAAAACTGTTTAAGGTTTTGTAAAAAAAAAAAAAATTAAAAAGGCAGGAAATTTTTGGTTTGATTGCATTCAAATAAAGCAGAGTGAGCAGCAAGAATGTAATAACTCCACTACTGAGGCTGTGTAATATACGAACAAAAGCAGGAAATATAGGAAAATGAAAAGTGCTAGAAGAAAGAGTCAAGAAAACTTAGTCAATAGAAATAAGTAAGGTTGAAGGAGACTTTATGAATAGTAAACAGCAGAATCAGCAGCAGAAAAAGAAAATAATGACACTTTTAAGTTAGGGATTGGATATAGATACAAGTGACATAAACAATGAGAAATGTACAGTTTTAAGTTAGGGGTTGGATATAGATATAAGTGACATAAACAATGAGAAATGTACTGTTTTAAGTTAGGGGTTGGATATAGATACAAGTGACATAAACAATGAGAAATGTACAGTTTTAAGTTAGGGGTTGGGTGCAGATAAAATTGATAGACATAATGAGAAATTAACTATGACAGGTAAGAAAGTAAAACAAAGAAAAGTGAGACAAGATAAAGAAAAAATGGAAGGGATAGTATTTCAATATTTTCCTAAATGTTAGCAGTATAATAAATGAAGTTAGAAGAGTAAGTGTAATGAATTTTGTAAAAGCATAAGTATAGGTGCAGTTGTTTTGCTAAATATTGAAAGCTATCTGATATTCAAAATAAACAAGTAGAGATATTATGGAACAATAAAGTGATATGGCCATCTGGACCTGATATTTATAGTGGCACTGCTTTGATTATCCATCCAAAACCAAATTACTTCTATTTTTCCCCACTCCAGCTACCGCCCAAGGAATAGAACCCCCCAACACCAACAATCCACCCTTCCACGTGTCATCCAACAATTGTACCATAATCTACCCCGTCTCCCACACCAAACTGCTAGGGGTGACCATAGACCACAAACTTAAATTTGATATGCATGTAAATCTAACCATTAAGTCGGTCAACAAAAAACTCGGGTCCATGTATAGAATAAAGACCTTCTTAACCCCGCACACCAAACTAACAATTGCCCGAACCCACCTCCTCTCCACACTCCTTTATGCCTCCCCGATATTCTCCTTCCTCCATAAGAGAGAGCTTAATAAACTTTCTACTACCTACAATCACATAGCCAGATTCATAACTGGAATGCCCTATCGCACCCATCACTGCCTAAACCTAAGGACACTAGATTGGCTAAAACTGCCTAATATTCTCAAACTCAACCAACTCACTGAGGCTTTTAAAATTATCAACCATCCAAATAAAACCCCCTCATTGAACAAACTACTTACCCCTTACTCCAACCTTACATCCCTCAGGTCTTCCAAAAGTCTACAAGTACTGACCATTAAATCTAACAACTCCGGTGGTGAAGCACTATATGCTAATTCCATTGGCAAATCCTGGAATGCCCTCCCAAACAACCTAAGACTTATGTCCTCTCTGCACCAATTTAAAATACACCTCAGAGCACTCCTGAAGTCCCAATGGTTATGCCCTTGCTCTAATCCAGACTAATAGTTAACGTCCCTGCCTCACCTAGGCCTCTCTAAGCCTCCACCCAACCCTAAAACCTAAGGGTCCACAATATAGTCCTGTTAGTCCTTCTGTTCAAGTCTGTATCTCTTTTAAATTATATATATAACTACTTGCTTGCTTTATTTTGCCTTTAATCGTCAGTGTATTCACTTGTTTCAACTTTGTCCTTGTATTTGTTTATGTAACCATGATCTTAGAGCTTTTCTCCCCGGGCCTCCACTGAAAATGGACATGTATCCAGTTGGACTAGCCCGGTCAACAAATGTAAAATAAAATAAATAAATAAAAATAAATAAATAAATTATACAAAAACAGTATCATGTACTTGATATTATACCGGGGTCACCATGTAGATTTCTTATTTGTAGCATGACAGTAAGGTTTGGTGTAGTAAGACTTATGATGATTTATGTCAGCATGGACATTGTGATAATAGGGAATTAAATAGTAATTTATAAAAACATAAGCAGAAAAAAGTAAAGATAGTAAGACTTTTCAGGATGTGATAAATCCTGATACATTATGTTTAGGACCTACCGTGGGATACACTTAAATAAGAGGTAGAGCTTAGCTATAGAAAATATTTTTTTTTATTTCCAGATAATTTATTATTACTAAAATACAAAAAGTTACAAGCTACTTTTGCATATCATTTTACTTCGTGTTTTGAAACTGAAAATATAATTTGGCTATTTCACAAGTTAAAGGGGTTAAACATTTGAATGGAATATTATCACATACAGATATTTGGAAAACAAAGTGACAGAGAGAGAGAGACTGTGGGAGCAATGTTATATAATGATACCTTTTTATAATTATTGGACAGAATTGTGGCTTAAGCTTAAAAGACATTTTAAAATGAAAATGCTTTAGTTGAGAAAGCTATGTGGAAAAAGAGACAATAACATTCTCTGTGGCAGTTCAGTATACATGCAGAGCATGAGCAGTACATCAACTGAATGCCCCAGACTACCAGAAGCCAGCAGAAGGCACTAAAGACTTTTAGTACAATGACATTATTTAGAAAAGGTAAGATTTTTTTCTTCAACCTCATGATGAAACAGTCCAGTTGTGGATAAATCCTGTGTTAGCCACACATAGTTATGGATTATTGCTTAAGAATAATATGACAATCCTATTGGTAGTATGTGATCTGAATAAACCATTTGTTACCATAAGTCATACAGGCTAATGGGATGTCCTTGATAACTACAATATTAACGAAAAGTTAATGTTTGTGATAAAATGCATATGCCATGGATGAAAATTATGATAAATGGGTTGATAACAAGTAAGAAAAAATGTGAGAGCAGTGAAGCAGGACTGCCCATTGAGTGGCTTATTATTTAGCTTGATAATGAATGCAGTTGTGAAAGTGTTTTATCATGTCAGCATGCAGTACGGGAGATAGTCCCAGGTGTACAGGTACTATTGGGTATGTCATATATGATGATTTAAGCATAGTTGTAGCATTGGCCCCCTCAGCTGCAAACAGTTTTACTTTATATTAAAACCATAATGTCAGAGATTGGATTAAGATCTAATAAAACAAAATGTCATGGATATGGTAGAATGATACAGAATAATGAGGTATTCTTTTCAACTATGGAATGGGGAGTATTAGGAATATTTTGGGTGGAACCATTAGTATATTTACATAAATAGGATGAGAAAATAGAATGAGAAAATGATCAGTATGTGGAAAGCTTTTTATATGTCACTTAGTAAAAAGATGATTATATATTACAAACGTTTGCTCTTGGAATGTTAGAGTATATGAACAGTGTTTATCCATTTCCTAAGCAAAAAGGTAGAGGATTATTAAAAAATATATTTTGGTTTTATATTTATTTATTTATTTAACATTTGTTAACCGGGATAGTCCATCTGAGCAAAAGACCTTTTTTAGTGGATGCCCGGGGAGAAAAGCTCCACAGTACAAGTAAGCAAGAACATTTACAAAATTTACAAAACTGAAGATGAATACGGTGAAAATTTTACAATAAAACAGTTAAACAAATGTAGATAAAGCTCCACAGTACAATATAGTAAGAAGCATTATAACACTGAAGAAAAAACATAGCAAAGAAATATACACTAAAACATTTGAATGAATTTACATAACACATTGGGTTATCTTCAGAGGGTAATTGTACAATACAGAGCAGTTAAGGGAGGAATAGAGAGGATAGTGATAGAGAAAGAGGCAAACCCATGTGCTATTTTAGTACCTTTTGAGAGTTTTCTTGAATGTGTGGCTGTATGTTTCTAAGGTTCATGGGGAGCTTGTTTCATGCAAGAGCATGGACGCAGCTGTAGAGATTCTGTCCAATAGATGTTTTAGGTTTGTGAATTTGCAAGATACTTTGGTCAGAGCTTCTAAGGGATTGGGGGGGCTTATAGAGAGAGACAAGTGAGGAAATGCAAGGGCAAGAGGATGGCTTATTCAATAGTATGGATAATGAGAAGTTGGGTAAATGAGAGTTGGTTAGGAAACTCTAGCCAGCTGAGTGTCTGGAGAGAATGACAGTGGTGTGACCTTGAGGGCAAATTGGCTGCAAATCTAGCAACTTTGTTGTAGATGGTTTCAAGTTTGGAAAGTAGTGAAGACTGTAAATTGGTTAAAATATGAGAGCTGTAAAAGAGGTTGTGGAGAAGGTAAGCATGGGCTAGTGAGATCCTGGAGTTGGGTGTGAGGAATATTTTGTTTCTATAGAGCAAACCAAGCTTTTGGTGGGTTTTCTTGATGCAGTTAAGTACATGAAGGTCACATTTTAGTTGATTGTCCACTACTACTCCAAGCATATATGGGGGAATAAAAGGAACCCAATAAAAAAGAGGTATTTTAGATGGGAAAAAAATATGAAGGATTAGGATTGTTAAATCTGCTCATTTAACTTCTTTTGTTATGTCTGTATAGAATGTTAGAGGATACTAAATATAGAAGTACAGATTATATAGGTGAAATTCTTTGGAAGAAATATGAGAGGATATTGGAAAGATTGTAAAATAGGAAAAGAAAATCACAAGTGGATACTCCTGTTATGAAAGAATATGTGCAAAAAATAATGGAATTGAACATTAATATTAACAAATGTTGAACACATAGAACATTATGGCATGGGAATACCAGCTTACCTCCATAATGTCGATGGCCACAACAGCGAACTCACTTCTGCGAGCTCCGAACTGCACTTTCACAAAACTTCAAACACCAATATTCCGAACCACAAAATCTTGCCCCCTTTTTGACCCATGTTAGCACTTGTTTGTAGGTGTGGTGCAGTCGGAATTTTTGACTTTTGATGTTTTGTCGAATTTCTGAGGTTTCAGTGGTACGGGTTTCATGACAATGGTTCGGTGTTGTGCACGTTCGCAGTTGTGGCCGTCGACATTATGAAGGCAAACCAGAATATCATTTATTCTTATTGTATTATTAAGCCATGGGAGAACATACTGGAACAGTATAAGAATTGTATTAAAAATGTCAAAATGGGATAAAGGGCATTCTAGAGATTCATGATTTTATGTGGATGTAAATAGTAGGAAAACTGCCTGTTAAAAATTTGATGAGGTATAAAGTTAGAGAAGAATGTGTAGTATTTGTCACATGGAGGAGACACTAGAACATGCATTATTATAATGTGATAAGAATAAATTTTATTGGCAAAAAGTATTAAAAAAATATTTGCCTCAACCCTATCAATATTAATGTCTGGATCTTATACTGTGCTACAAGAAGAGATCAGAGAAAAGTATGATATAATTCTTATATGTGCAGTATGGGTTTCAAAGAAAATACGTTGTAAAGAATTATTGTACAATAAACTTTGGGACTGTATGTTGAAATTAGAAAAACTGAAAAATGGTTATGAGAGGAAGAACTGGGAAGTAATGCATAGCAATTGCAAATAAGATTTTTTATTTTTTTGTTGGAAGTATTTATATGTAGATGAAGACTGGACTCTAGTGCACACATCCAAGTATGTATAGGCATGTGTATGTTGGTATGTATGTGTACATATAAATATATATATATATATATATATATATATATATATATATATGGGTCTACTTGAAAACACCAACATGCAAAACACCGACGACAAGAACACCGAGACCAGAAGATCGACAGCTGAGATGACCGACAGTTTAAAAGCCCGATGCTGAGAACACTGACATGTTAAGGTAAGTGTGCGATAGTGACAGACTTTAGGGTTAGGGGTGGGTTAAGTGAGTTAGGGTTAGGCTGCAGGTAAGGTAAGTGTGCGATAGTGACAGACTTTAGGTTTAGGGGTGGGTTAAGTGAGTTAGAGTTAGGGTGTGGGTTAGGTGAGTGTGCGATAGTGACGGACCTTAGGGTTAGGGTTTGGGTTAAGGTTAGTGCATAGATAGTTGTGTATGTAAGGTTTAGTGTAGGTTTGTAAGGTTTTTGTTGTGCTTGTGTTGTGTGTGTGTTTGTCGGAAAAAGTATTTGTTTTGTTTTGTTGATTGTCGGGATTGTGGTTTGTCGAGCATGTGAAGTTTCGTGCTTTTAAACTGTTGGTCATTTCAGTTGTCGATCTTCCGGTCTCGGTGTTCTCATCGTCTGTGTTTTGCGTATCGCTGTTTTAAAGTAGACCCATATACACACATATATATATATATATATATAGATATATATATATATATATATATATATATATATATATTAAAATTCCATATACACAAGAAATAAAGTACACCTACTCTTTTCAATGAATGCCACTGGATCTTTTACAACCAGCTGAGCTACAAACAACTCAAGCAGACGGGACCTTGATGTAACTTGTTAACCGAAGGATAGCACATTCAGGAGTGTATAAGGCCCTAATGCTGCACTACAATGCCAGTAATTTGAAAATTAATTTAGTCACTTGGAGTGGGAACTTCTAAATATGTATATAGTTGTCCATCTAAAAATGTTTCAGTGTAGTTACTGCTTGATAGTCTACAGTATCTGATATATATAATAGCTGTATTCTTGTACTACTAATTCAGGTTGAGCCTGCAATTCGTCAAGTCTGATCAATGCTCTTCCCTAGTAAACAAACAAACAAATGTACATAAATTATTAATTAATTCCAGACAGCATGAATCTACTGGCTCCTTCTTCGCAGCAGAATTATCAATACATTTTTGGGGGAATTTGCGAAACCCTGTAACGGAAAATTGGCAATACCACACATCAGATTCAGATGTGGTCTGTTATTAGCAATGGTGGACCCAAGTTCACAGCAAATTAATCGCAACACAGACACTATTTTAATAATTTTTCTGTTACTCCTTGAGTAAGTAGTTTAGGCAGCCGAGTAAATCTATAGTACATCAGCCTTATACTACTGTGTTATTCACAGCCCATATCTTCAGACACCCACTCTCAATGGTATACTGATGAGAACAGTAAAAGAAAGTACTGATCTGTTTAAAATAAATAAAAGTTAGACAGACTTACTTATTTGACTAAAGTGACTGAGACTGGATAATATAACCAGGGCTGCATGGTATCAAAGGGACTATCAATGAAATCAATGAAGTGGAAAAAGAGCAAACACTACAAGATTACATTGTACACTCTTTATTTAAGCTGGGAATATCGGTGTGCCAAAGTTGAATTTTGACCTAATAAATAAATAAATAAAAATATAATAAAAAGCTTCTATTTATGAACGATTACATACCTGCTTTGCCTACTGTATTGTACATATTCTATATCTACATTTTGGGTCTATATTACGCTATCGAATGGACTAAATAGCAAATGCTATTTAGTCGATCCGATACTGTCAAAATGGCAAAATAGTGAAGTCACGGAACATCGAATTTTTCCCCCGGGAAAAAATTTGGTGGGCCGTCTTTGGGACTTTGCCATTTCCTCCACTATGATGTGATCTCAGAGTTGGTATATTTAAGTAGGGGGGGTGGGGGGCACAGCCACCCACATGGGGGGTGTGGTGGGCGAAGCTCCCCACTTAAATTTGTGTTTAAGTTTTTTTTTTTTTTTTTTTTTTTTTACGGAGCAGCAAATTTTTTCCCAAAAATTTGCTGTTCCGTTTGTTCGATATTTTGTTGTTTTGATATTATCGGTACGATGAAATAGTGTTCGCTATTTACATCGTACGATAATATGATATAGATGCTACATTTCCATCCCCTTCCCCCTCTCAATATGACCCAGCATAATGGCTCCTCTACCAGTACCAAACTGGCCATTTATTCCAAAGGGACAGGAGCCAAGCATTACCAGGCTAGGTGACAATCTTGTTCATTTTATTTCCTGCCCAAGAAGACCTATCATCTCATCCATATAGCTAACAACAAGAGTTGGGTGGTAGGGAGTGGCACAGTTTGAGCCCCACTGAGTGGCCTACCCTTCCCTCCCATACACTGCTCATGGATTTGCTACACTTGCTTGGCCAGGGAGTAGAGGTGTGCATGCCTCCAAACACATCTCCTGTTTCCTCAGCTCAGCAGAGAGATCCCTGTCCAGGTCAGCATGAGCCAACATTACTCCTTCAGGCAGGCAATACACCCAGCCACTGCTAGGTAACATCAATGCTTCCCTCCCTTACCCCAGGATGAGTCAACAGACATTGGTCCCTCAAGGTCATCCTCCCTTACCTGGTCTCTCAGATGTTTATAGCTTTTATTAACACAGTCTTGTCAATATTTGTTACAATGAACAAAGAATAAGCAGCTTTGTCCTACATCTAAGTCTGAAGTCTGCAGCTTAAACTTGAGATAATTTTGTATTGGAGACAGAGGCTAGGTAGCATGCCTTTTGTATTGGAAGACAAACATTGAATGTTAACATATTTGATTAACTTCTTATACTACTTTAATCGTCTCTGGTTTGTACATTTTAGCTGTTGCTGGCTTTTTTTCAGTGGTGCAGCGGTTAACGCTGTCGCCTCACAGCAAGAGGTTCACCGGTTCGATTCTCGGCTGGGGTGCCTTCTGTGTGGAGTTTGCATGTTCTCCCTGTGTTCGTGTGGGTTTCCTCTGGGTACTCTGGTTTCCTCCCACATTCCAAAGGCATGCATCTGGAGCATTTCTCCCTGGGCCTCCGCTGAAAACAGGCTCTGTGGAACCTAGTTGGACTTTCCCAGTCAACAAATGATAAATAAATAAAATAAATAAATTTTCAGATCTGACTGAGTGAATATATCACATATCTGCATTATGTTTATAAATTATTACTTTATTACAAACGTGTCCTTTAGGTTATCATGTGGGCTTATACCTGAATGGGTTATATATCTTTTGATTTTTTTGTGTTTTTACTGTATTTAATGTAGTGTCTACCTATGGCTAGGGTCGTGGTATGTCATTGGGACAGTGCATTTACAACAGTTAACAAACAAATAAATAAAATGATCTCACCCAGAAAGCCAATAAGTAATTCTTTCCTAGAAAAGGGTTAATTTTGTACATTGCTGGCCCCTAAGAAGGAGGAAACATGTACATATGCATGTGTCTTTGATATTGACCTTACTGGTTGTACTTAAAGACTTTTTGGTGTCATAAATTTCTTCTTAAAACTTAATTAATCTGAATTGTTTTACTAGAATTCAAGCACATTCCTCACTGCATCCTGGAATATGTGTAGTTAAGTTCTATATAATGTGTCTCTGTGTTCATTCCATCCATCCATCCTCAACCCCTTATTTCCATTTTGCACATGGAGTCAGGGTGTCACTTCAGCAGTGACAATCATCTTGAGCCAAGGTTTACACCACTGGGTGGCTAGCCCTGCCACCGTAGTTCATTCATACCACTATCTCTCACACACACTTTCACCTATGGCCAATTTAATATGCCCAAACCACCTACTGCATGTCTTTGGAATGTGGGAGGAAACCCATGTGACCACAGGGAGGACATGTAGACACCACACAGAAGGCACCCCAGCCAAGAATTGAACTGGAGAATCTTTTGCTGTGAGGCAACAGTGCTAACTGTTGCACCACTGTGGCTAACCGCTCTGTGCTCATTGTCCACTGTAATAAACCACTTCTCAAAGTATTTGTTTAATGATCTCTTTCTTGGGATTTATCAATATAAAGCTAATGCAGATAATAATTTCTGCCAAGAGTTCTCTTTGATATGAATCTTTTTGCCTTCCTGGGTACCAGAATCTTAATTTGACTCACTGTGTTCCTTCTGCCATCTCTAGGAATAAACTAGCTCCCTATGCTCTAACTTTATAGCCTCCATATAATATTCAGTATTTTAGTGTTTTTCTTAATTTTCTTTCCTAATCCCTATACCTCCACAAACAAGTTTAAGACTGTCATAGAATCACTCCTCTTTCTATTCACCTATTCTCAATTTCTATCTAAAATTTAGCATCATTCCCAACACTCTTTCTCCCTTCCTTACTGTTTTGCACTATATTCACTCCTACCTAGACCCTTCCCCAACAGTACCTCTAAGCAATTCATTAGAAAAACTCTTCCATTCATACCATCAATCTCCTGACATACAGTACAATCGTATTAATATGCACCTCTCATCTCTTCTATAAGATCACCCAGCCTTCCCTTCATCTCACAACACTACTTACATCCCTCTTCCCTTAATCTTTCTACATCCATACACAATTAAATCAGTCATTTTTTAATCTACCACCATTCCTTACACATGCATATTTTATGCTAACAGACCCATTACAACATACGCTCATTCATATCAGTATTCCCCATACCTACACATCTCAAAATCACCTATAAGCCAACAAACTCAGCACAGTCTATTATTCTAAAGTTCATCTTCTACTTTCTCCAAATAAACCCTCCTTATTCTAACTACATTTTCATCCTCATCATCTATCCATCAGAACCCTTTTGTTTTTTACATTTCAGAAACACCATGTTTCTCCCAAAATTCCTCATGCCAGTACCTCTTCTTCTACTTATGTACTTAACATCCAGCCAACTCTTACAGTGTGTCATCCAAGCAAAATACTTTTGAGCCTTATTTCCCAATCACACCCTATCTGTATTTGAACTTGTATATCCTACTGTTAAAGTACAATTATTTAAAGCAACAGTAATTTACTCACATATCGGGTATTAAACATAAAATCAAGCAAAACTGTATTACACCTCCATAACCCTAAAATGTAGCAGTAACATTCACCCAAATCCAGGCCCAACTCAGCATATTTGAGCACCAGACAGCATTTCCCCAGCAACTCCTTTATTGATACCACCTTACTCACAGTCCCACCCTGGCCTTTGTTGTATAACAAACTCCATAAATCACATGTATGAATAGCACTACATATTCAAGGAATATTAGTTGCCAAAGAAACCTGGCTCCAGCAGGAAACAAAATATGAAGAAATTGTCCCCTGGCAATTAATTAGGCATTATCAGATTAAACAGAACAAAAAAAGCTGATTGTTTAACTATTTTCTACAAAAACACACTAGATATCTCTCCCACCATACCCTGCCAGCTTTCTATAACTTAGAAATTCTATTAATCATGCTGAAACTAAACACTCACAGGACTGTGATTGTCTTGAGAGTGTTTATAGTCATGGTATGTGTATGTATATATAACAGTGTTAAAACAATGGAAAATATTCTGTGCTGGGGCTCCTCAAAAATCCCTCAAGAAACTCTAATATTGGGTGATGTTAAAATAGATTGGGAAACCATGCCATTTGTAAATCCAGCCAATAATATACATCTGTAAGTTCATACAACTTATTACCACACTGACTAGATATATAACAAAGCCTCAGCCAGGCAGTCAACCCTCAAATGGATATTAACAACCTCTCCAAATAAAATCTCATTTCATGGAACTCTTTTCAGAAAAGCCTCATTGATCACTTACCAGCCTACACCATAAGGAACCAAAGCAGCAGCCCCAAAACACATCATTAATAGACTGGTAAGAAAACTTAATAATTTTTATAAAGACACTTTTATTAATACATGACATCTCATTAACTTGAAGTAATTAAAGACTCGATGATACTGTTTCTGAGTTTAGTAAAATCTTCCTAGGTGTTCTTACACCCTCAGAACAAAGATACTCAAAGCCAACTCCACTCCACGGCTATTTGTAGCAACTAAGCAACTCATAAAACAAAGAGACAAAGCCTGGGAGGTCTGGACAAAAAACAAAATAGCTCTTTTCTATAGTAGCATATTGCCAACTAAGAAACATGACAAAATAACTTATCAACAAAGATAAGAAAACCTATTACCCAACCAATCAAAAATGCACTAATAATCCAAAACTGTTCTGGGCCTCAGTGAAAAAACTGTTAAATCCAGAACAAGACACAGAGCCAACATCAAACATACAGAAACAAAATGATATCTTAGCCAACCAATTCAATACCCAATTTATAAAGATAGTACTGTTATTAACCAACTAATCAAGCTCTTGATATACCTATTCAGTCAAGTAACCACTTTCAACATTTCTCCTTCCAAGCAGTTCCCATACATACCATAAAAAATCCCTTAAAAACTTAAAGCATACTACAACTCCCCCTGACAATCTACCCAGCAAGCATCTTAACATAGCAGCTGAGGTTATTGGATATCCACTCTCAATTCTGATAAATATCTAAAAGCAAAGTTCCATCATTGTAGAAAAAATCCTTCGTTATTCCAATATATAAGGATGGAATCAATATAGATCTTTCAAACTGCAGATCTATTGCCATTTTATCTCCCCTATCAAAAATGTTAGAAAAATATATCCATACTCAAATTATCAACTGTCTAATGCTTAACCTACTTCTGTTTCAACACAACTTGGTTTCTATCCTCATCACAGCACACTTACTGCTTTGCTGAATGTTGTTAATGCTGTCAACACCCATAGAAATGCTGGACGTCTGGTCTCCACCATCTTCCTCAACTTATCAGAAGCTTTTCATAGTGCCTCCCACCAGAAATTCCTACATAATCTCTCATACTTAAGGATCTCCAACTCTTCACTGCAATGGCTTCATAGCTACCTCAAAAAAGATAGAGCACAGTGAAATAGAAAAAAATTCTCACCTTATAAGTTAATAAGCTATTTAAGAGTTGTGGCCATGATGTCCATCTACAAACACTATTTCTCATATATTAGGATCATGAAGTCTATCAGCAAACCACTTATCTAATGAATGTTTAAATAATTCAATATTTTTACAAAGTTTAACACTATTAGGGATCCCATTCCATAATATACTGTCCCATTAATGATATATGTTTTCTTAACATTGGTTCTACTTATAAGGATTTTAAATTTCAATTATGTTTATAAATTTTACCAGAAAAAATAAATATCCTTACCAAATAAGGTCTGGAGTAAAATGATCGTAAAATTCCCCAAATGTGAATAACAATATATGTGTACCATTTCAAAGTACAACTTCTATCAATATATTTCATATTCTTAACCTTAAAAATCTGTTTGGTAAGTTGTCTTTGTATACATTCCAAGCAATTAAGTTGACCAGCAATGAAAGAGAAAAAATATTGTTATGTTGTACAATGGGTCTTACATGTGCTTTGTATAAAGCAATTAAAAAAAATTCAGTTCTAGTAGAAATATTTTGAAAAGCAAACTTAACTATCTTAAGCAGTTTTACAAAATGCTATCAACATGTCTTACAAACGAAAAGTTAGACAATATCGTAACACGCAAGTCCTTATAAATAGTAACTGCTGTTAATACAAAGAATGAAAAACATTTTTTTTCTGATTTTAGATTTACCAAAGGACTTAACATTGCATTTAGATGAATTGACCTGAAAATGCAACCTAGATGCCTACCTGCTAATATCAGACATTTAGGATTTAGTCACCTCAAAATATTCATTGCGATTTGCAAACAATCCAGTGTTATAGTTGTCAGCATATTTGCTAATCCAACAATGTCTACTAATAGGGATGTGCTAAAATCTAGACAGAATAAGAATGGATCCAGAACAGATCCCTGTTGAAGACCAGATAAAACTTTAACAGAATCTGACTTAATACCCTGATTCACAAGCACCTGAGATCAATCACTTAACCAGTTAGATATCTGTTTAATTATGTTGTTGTCTTTCGGCTTTTCCTGGTTAGGGGTTGCCACAGCCAAACTCCAGTCCGCTAATGATTGGCAGTAGATTTTGACGAATGCCAAGGTGCCAGCTCAACGTTCAACCTTCAACAAAGGCACACCCATTTACACATGTCTTTCGAACGCCCACCCAACAGTGGGGAGGACATGCAGACTCCACACAGAAAGCACTCCTCGCACTCCAACCGAGAATCGAACGGGAGACATCTGTTTAATTATAAAGGGATTTATTTCTAAGTATTTCAATACTCCAATAATCACCTCATGAGACAATGAGTCAAAAGCCCTTGTCAGTGTCAGGTCAAATAAATTAATCCAACGCTTAAATCTGAATCCAAGACTTTAGTGATTTCATTATTAAAAAAAAAATCACTAAATTAGTGTAGAATGTGCTTTATTAAAATCATATTGAAAGATCTCCCAATTCCTACGATTACCACTGTTATCCAAAACTGGCAGAAGAATTTTTCTAAGCATTTCTCTATAATAAATGTTAAAATAACTGGAAAATAAGTTTTAATCTCTAACTTATTCTCATTTTTATATATTGGAGTTACTACAGATTGCCTCAAGGAATTAGGTACAGCACCATACTGTGAAAATTTACTAAACATGTTATGTAATGTAGGTTCAAAAAATTCAGTGAGTTGATAAGTAAAATTACAGGAATATTATCAGGTCCCACAGTTGATGACGTTTCATTTTGTGCAGTGTTCCCCTTAATATTTCTGGGGTAATTAAAGACAAAAGTAATTGTATAATTATTAGAAAAATACTGATTAAATATATTAACAAAACGTTTATACTCCATAAGATTATTTCCATTCACCTCAATAGTTCCTAATGAAGGAGGATTAATACTATTATAATTCAAATATTTAAAAAGTTTTGTCTTATTGTCTGATTCTTTCAATGAACTATTCTCATAATTTATCTTTTCTTTTTTATCTCAAATTTCAAATATTTCTCTACCTATTAAACTCTATTTTTATACTCAGTATATTATGTTTTTGTAAGCTGCCCACAATCTCTTCCTCTTGCCAGTAGCTATTACTGTCCCAGAAGGATCCACAATACTCCCCATACTTTAAAACATATTCATCAATGACCTCTACACTACTACAAGAAATGATACCCTAGTTCAATATGCTGATGTCTCTAATCTGCTCTGCCAAAAATCTCACTAAAATCAGTGACCTTACACAACAATCCTTTTTACCAATTGAAACATGACTAGTTCACAGCTACTTCTAAACTGTAAAAAAAAAATAAAAATTGCTGCTGTTTACCCCAAAACACATCACTGCCAAAACAGCACTATTCACTATTCACCCATCCTAGTCCAGGCCCCAAGAATGAACCACAAAACTCAATCAGCTCACCAAAATTATCCAATTTCTCCCTCTTTACCTCTCTTACTAGGGTATCTATCTTATCTTAAACATATATGCACAAAGCATTAATAACAAATTGGCTGACCTCCACACATGTATTGCCGTCTATTCCCCTCCCTTTCTAACAGTAACAGAAACTTGGCTCAAACAAGATATGAAAGACAAAGAAATACTGCCCCCTGGTTATAATATCCTTAGGACTGACAGAAGAAATAAAAGAGGAGGAAGTGTGGCCATCATCTATAAAAATACTTTCAACCTCTCTCTTTTCTCTGCTGGACAAATTACAATATTCCACATGAAACCCTTATTCTGGGTGATCTAAACATCAATCATCAAGTTACCAACTGAGATTCCCCTAGTAAACCTATAAATCTTTACAGTTTCACCCAGCTAATCACCTCCCCCACTAGACTAAATAAAATTATTAACTGGCATTCTACACTAAAATGGAGACTCTCCTCTCAACCGATCTATATAAGAACTTTGGGGTACCTACCTGCTGTAATTAGTTATATCTTCCAATATTTAGAATATGACAACATTGCAATATAAACAATACAATCCTATACGACCAAGTACTCAATATTGCCTTATTTAACAAGGATATCTTTATCTCTCACCTACTCCTCATCAATTGGATGGAACTTAAGACCTTGTCTCTAAATCAAGCAGTCACTTACTTCAATATAAAACTTTTCTCAAATTTCTTAACAATTGTGCTCCCATTCATTTTATTTATTTATTTTTATTATTTATTTTTTGTATTTGACATTTGTTTACTGGGAAAGTCTGACTGTGGTCCTGGGATCCCAGTTTCAGCAGAGGCTCGGGGAGAAATGCTCCAAGGTATACAGTAATTAATAGTGTATTGCAATAGAATTCTTATATAACTAAAAATATACATGTCAGAAAATTGCCACAAAAGTGATATGTCAGATATTTACAAAGTAACAAGGAGGAATTTTATTACAATCTTGATTAATTATTTGAATAGGAAAAAGGGAGGACAGACGGCACATTATGAAAAGCACAGGAGTAGATGAGAGCATGAAGAAGGGAAATAGTGTGTGCAATAGGAGTAGATGATGTGGGAAGAGAGGAGAGGTGTGAAGGGGTAACAGATACATTGTCAATATGTATGTATAAATGAAAATAGACGTAGGAGGGAGAGAATGTAATGAAAGTTTACTGATGGGCAGTGGTTGTTGAAAAGGTAGTTAAAGGAAGTTAAAAGAATTAAATCAAACCCTGCACCTTTGTTAACAAAACTAATGAAACAATTTGGTTCACAAACAGATAAAGCCTGGAAAAAGTGGCACTGTAGGGAAACACAGACTAGTTTACAGATTTTTAGACAGCTTAGAAATTGTGATAAAAAACAAATTAAATCAGACAAACAATCCTATTACACCAGTCTTCAGCATGTATATCAAAGCAATCCCAAACTTTTCTGGGCCACAATAAATAATATACACCAGCCTGGTCACACTACGACACCTCTGCCAAACACAAACATCATTAATGATAGTATTGCTGCTCAGTTAAAAAAATACTTTATCGAAACAGTACATAGATTACTCAAAGATAACCCTGCTACTCCTTTCATTGTACTAATCTATACTGAAAATTGTTTTCTTTTAAGTCTGAACCTATCCCAAGGGCTACCATTAAAATATATCTTCAAAAGTTGAAACCTACCACCTTAGCCATTGATAATCTACCAGGCGAATATATTAAAATGGCAGCAGATATCCTTATTTACCATATTTCAATCCTGATGAACTAGTCAATGACATAGAGCTATGTCCCCTCACTCTGGAGAAAAAAAAATATCATTCCCTTATAAAGTTGGCAATTCCACTGAATTCTCAGACTATCGATCATAGCTATCATATTTCTTCCATCTAAATTTCTTGAAAAATGTATCCATATTCATCTTCTCAACAACCTTAGCAACAATAATCCTCTTTCTCACACTCAGTATGGTTTCTGTCCCCACCATACCCCAGCACTGCCCTCCTCAGTTTCACTAGCACCATAAACTTTCTCAGAAATACAGGTAACCTCGTCTTTGCTCTTCTGTCCTCTCTTTTCTTAGACCTATATAAAGCATTTGATACAGTTTCACATCAAAAATTGTTAAGCAAGCAGCTGTTTTCTTTAGGACTTGATCGCTTATCCCTCTTATGATTTCAGAGCTACCTATCAAATAGGCAACAAGCTATAAATGATTAAACAAATACTCATCATTTCTTGCTGCCTCTGCTGGTGTTCAAGGATCATTCCTAGGACTAGACATGTTTAATATCTTTGTAAATGATTTCTACAGTTGGAATCAATCATACCAGCATACTGCAATACAAAGATGGCTTGACCCTATCTGTTCAGCTTCTATCATATTGTACCTTCACCCAGTAGTTATGCTTAGACGCCTCCAACCTAATCCTAAATGAAAAGAAAACTGAATTGCTATTTTTACAAAAACAGAACCAAAAACAAAAACAAACAAGCATTACATCAAAAGACAATAATACAACAGAAATAATATCACAGACTAAATTATTGGGTGTTACAATAGATGAAAATCTAAATTTTGAGGAATCACATTCTTCAAACCATTAAAAAAACACCAAAAACTTGGTGTTCTTTATTAAGCTGGTTCCTATCTCTCGGAATCATCTAGGAAAACCATAGATTTTTCTTGTATTCCATCACTTCTTTATGCAGCTCCTATTCTTATTAACCTGCACTATACATATATGAAGAAACTGGATGCATGCTATAACAAGAGAGCTAAATTCACAACTACCCTTCTATCTAGACCACATCACTGTGTTGTCCTTAAAATTTACACTGGATTGAGCTTCCACGATATCTTTCTTATATACAACTCATTACTGCACACACCCTAATTTATAAATCCAGAAAAAATGTCCTCCTTTTAAGAACATGCTCCAGCTGTACTCACCTACAGGAGAACTGCACTCAGAAAATAAATGTTTCCTAATTTCTAGTAAATATAAAACCATAGCTGGTAGCTCATCTTACTCATGTCACTAAACAGTAGAACAATGTACTGTTTGAACTACAGCAACTAGAACTGAAATCCTTTAAACTAGACTCAAACAATACCTGTCTAACTCTTGGATATGCTCCAGCTCTGCACCTGGATAATCATACCACCTCATCATGCTAACTGTATATGCTTACAGCCATTCTCTTTTCTACTTGCATATATCCAACATGTGAATTTCTATTCCTATATATCATATGTATGCCATCTGTTTCTTTTGTTTTCTTCATGCCTATGTATGCTTTTTGAAACCTTTTTCATTTCTTAAACCACTTTTGGTACTTTAAAAATTATAATCCCATGCCAGGTTCAAGTGTTTTATAATATGTAAACATAAAGCTATTCTCCCTGGGCCTCCGTTGAAAAGGGGTTTTGCCCGGTTGGATTATCCCAGTCAACAAATGGAAATAAATAAATGACAAGATAAAATTTGACCACTATGTATCACACCTTGTTAAAAAAAAGCTCATCAAAACCGAGGCACATTGTGCTGTGTAAAAACCTCACTGACGTGGCCAGAAGACGTATAGCCTCTACGTTTTCACTGCATCGCTCCTCTATGTGGCCCCAGTCTTCACTAACCTTCAAGTCTCACAGCTATCCAGACTTGAGCAATGTTATAATAAAACAGTCAATGCTGATGTAAACTATAACAATAAAATACAACACTGCCTTGCACTCAGAGAATTAAAATGGTTAGAACTATCATATCACCTAGAACTTTCTCAGCTTATTACAATACAGACTTCTCTGTAAGCCAGTAAATTGCCCAGCCCTTGCAAACTTTATACAACACTACTCCCTAGAAAAATGTTATGCTCAGGAGGAAAATCACTAATCATGATAGCCAAATCAAATAATGCTGTAGGTGACTTTCTGTATTCAAATAGTGAGCTCAACTATGGAACCACATCCTACCACCACTGAAATTCATTCATAATATAACTTACTTAAAACACAACTAAAACGTCACCTATCAGATCAGTCAATCTGCTCCTATATGTCCACGATAAATACCTCTGTAATCGTCATCTTACCATGTCATCAAACTGTTTCTCCTCACTCCGAATCCTATGCCTCACAACCCCAGTCAATACCTTAATAGTTTTACTAGCATCTCCCAGCCATATATGTAGTTTTGTGACATTACTTGTCACATCACGTCTTTACTTATAATGTAAACCTGATGATAGCTAGATATAATTGCCTTTGAACTTGCTTAAAACCCCACCTCTTAAATACAATATTGTTGTTTTCTGCCCTACCTAGATCTTTCACTCATTTCCACTTCTTTGAATTTCTATCTAATTACAGGATCTGTTACCAGTTTGACAAACCCACTAATACGCCTCTTCAGATGTTCCATGTTCAACATCTACTAAATGCATAAGTATATTTTATACTGTAATAGTTTTCTGTATTTCATATTAATGTAATCAAATTAGGAAATGTATGTGCAATTGTTAATGCATATTACTTAATATCTGAACATGTGACTTACTAAATGTGTGTTTAAAAATGTTTGTAATATGTTGGAGCTGTTTTTTCCATCCTCTTATGAAAAGGGATTTTTGACTAAACTCAGTCAGACAAACCTGGTAAAAAAAGACAAAATAAATAAGGTTTCATACAAATAACCTAGAGCTTTTCTGAAACATATATAAAGATCACCTTGCTTAGAATTCTTGGGATTTTGTCCATCCAGGGATGCCTTCTAGGCCTCTATCATACATCCTTCTATCTATGGCTCACATGTGGCATTATACAGAAACCCTCTAAAACAAGTCCAAATCACAAAAGCAAACTATTTTAATGTGGACAAAAGAGTATGTCTTGTTATAAATGAGCAGAATTGAATTCCCTAGAACTTTAAGATTAGTAGAGACATAAGGCCAGATTCCAAAATAATACATGTTCATAGTAAGGTGATAACCTGAACTTGTGATCATAATTCCAACTTAGGCAGTTCCAAAAAAAGATCCCTACATTTCTGTATTTCATATACAGTAATAAGGAATTGTGAGAGTCTTCATGGGCAGTACAAAGATTATACCCAAGTCCATAAGAATCAGTGCATACACTGCCTGCAGCTCTAGCGGTAGTATCAACTATCAATCTTGTCTGGCATTCCCAGTACATGTACCCTGTTATGGTGTGTAACCTAACATACACAATGGCAATAGGATGATCAGGTATGGAAGACAAACTCAAAAGCATAGCTTTGAACATTACACACCCGTGTGGAAAGGAATCTTAGGGTTGTCTTTAGACACTCTACTATGGCTGATTTTTCTTGATTTGCTGCACCCAGGCAGTTTACCAACAAGGTACTTTACATGTTACTACTGCTGTTGCTGTAGGCCTTCTCACATTTACATAGTAATTTTCTTAATCTGGTACTACACTACGTGTACATCCCTAGGCAACAAGTCTTTTCTGCTCAGTATTAGGTATACCTCATTCCAAACTTGGGAAAGTACATGGCTACATTGTGGACTTATCTCATTAACAAATGAATGACATAAAATAAAGTTTGTTTCCTTTCTGTACAATGGCCACTGAGGTTGTTCTGTTTCTGTAGTACTGATGCTTTGGCTATTTTTTTTCCTTCCAACCATATACATAATTGGAAGATCCACTAACAGCCCTGCTGTGACACCCATAAAGTAACCCCATCCAGGTTGTGTTCTCTATCCAACAACTTCACTCTGCTGACAGTCTGCATACTGCTTGTTCTTCAAGAGTGCACAGGTTTCCTACACCCTGAATGAATAACACCATAAGGGACCACTTCAGGTCTTTCTAGACTCTGATCTGCAATCATAATTCAACTCATTAACACAGTATAATATGAAACTGAATTATAAGAATGACTCAGTGTTGCAGTTTTGTGCATTGTGAGTAGCTGACCATGTCTCAACAGAGTGGTTTGCATTGACGGAGCTCTTTAGGTAGACAGACACCTTCTCTCAGGCTTATCTGTATATGGGGGAGTATTCTATTCTGCACTGTCTCCCTGCAACCCCCCTCCACAATATAGCCCTGGAGCTTTTTGAATCCAGACCTATGGAATTCACCTTCCTCTTAGGATGCTGCTTTCCACTATTATCTGGCCTAGGTACATAAGAATGCAGAGGTATCTTCACATTGTGTGCAGACCACCTTCAAAAGATTTGTTGAACAAAATCCATACCCCAAGGATCTCAGAGTATCAATTATATGCATATCATCCTTTCCTCCAGTGCTGGGAAGCAAGATATTAAGCACATATCTGCTACTTTCACCCCAAAAGGAATGTTGTCCATATCACACTTGGTGCTTTCATCCCAGGTTAGGTCTCTAATGACCAGAATCCCTTTTCAAACCCTTAATGTTAGACAGCAGGTATGATACACCTCCACATCAGCAAGGTGTCCCACAAGTGATCAGTGTTTTTTCCAAAACTCTGGCTATTTACATACTAGTAGATCATCTCACACACAGTATCCTCCCTCCTGCCTACAGTGCTACCAAGACAGCCATTTTGTTAATAGTCAGCTTCTACCACACAGTTGCTCAGTTACTGGAAACAGAATCCTGGCAGCATTCCCTGTCCTTTTGTAAAAATCTTCCACTGAAAGACCCTAAGCTAGCCAGCCTAATATTAGCTAGTCTTCTCATCCTTCTTCTAAGAAACAAGCTGTACCTTTACTCACAGATAAAGGAATTAAGCAAATCCTCATATCTAATAATCTATCCACCAACATACAAAACACTAACCTTGGGATACTGATTCACACAAGCATTTGAACAGAACATGTACCTAAATATATATTGTTTTGGAATAGTATTAAAAATGGAAAAGTTTACACCATTCTGATATACTGGAGGGGGTGGATTTTTTTTTTCTGTGAAGGAGACAGGAAACGACACAGGATACATTGCTTATAAAAAGGTCAAGATTAGGGTGTTCGTATTTATCTCTTTCAGACTCCTGTATGAGTAGCCACATTGGTTAGACAAGCGTCACTCTCCAAACAGGTAAGAGAGTGTTCTTTTCTTTACAGAAAATATTCATATAAATGTGTGACAATGAAAAGTAAACAGAATACTAAAGTATAAAATGCAGTCTTTACAGAGAAAGACAGACAGAGAATGCTTAAACAGACTTTTAAACCAAGCTTCACAAGAAATACTTCTTTGTTTCATAATGCAATATGCTTTGATTATTTTATTTACCTGGACAGGAGAAGGTAATGATTTTAATGTTTCATTCTGTGATGGCAATCACTTTGCAAAGGGAAAGAAAGTCATAAATCTGTAGGTGGCAAGTACTGAAGATATAACAAGGGATGCACCGCAGAACTAACTCATTTAAGCAAAGGGATAATCTTATTTTTGTACCATGAAAGAATGCAAAATATCTATCATGTCACAGTAATCAACAGTAGTGTCATATTTTGTCTAGGTGTGGCATTGTAGGACAGAAGGTTAGGGGTCTAAACTATTAATAGACTTCATTATCTATAACTAAGTAGAATTCCCTCACCCTGTATTTACATTATGTACAGGTCTAAGAAAGTCATTCAACTTGATGTGTGCAAGTGTAATTTATGAGGCATGCACACAAACACACATACACACACACACACACACACACACACACACACACACACACACACACACACACACACACACACACACACACGCACACTCTTTCTTAATGAGCACACAGAGTAGAATAAAATATTATAACACGTTTACTGAAATCATTGCTGGTAATAGAGTTTAAACTCTGATGCAGTGGTACAAACTAAATGTTTGCATCAACTCTTCAATGTTATGCATGGATTTAATGGAGTGGTTTTTTTTTTTTTAATTTTATTCATTTGTTAACTGGGTAGATCCATTAGATACCAGTGCCTCTTTTCATGAGGAGATACAAAAGCACTTTTTGGTTACGTGACTCGCACAAAATCACATTGTTTGTGGGTCAAGATTGAAGGAATCAAACCCAGGATGAAGGTCATTAGCAGATCAATGCTTTCTGTTCTAAACTTCTAGAATTTAGCAAAAAACCCACCTAACACATTCCAGTTTTCATTCCAAATGGTATCCCCTACTCTCAGCATAAGACCTCCAGTTTCACGTAGCCTTATATTTGTCCCTGCCTCACCTGCATATATGTTGTTTTAGTTGAAAACGGTATGTGTGTGTTTATTGTGGAAGTTACACTGCACAAGCAGTCTTAGCTACGTCCTAACATACCCGATAAACCCACTACTGATGAAATGCAAAGCAATCTGATCATACGTACAAAATACAGAAAAGATATGAACAACTTGAATATCCCAATAATATTGCAAGCCATCCTTAGGGAACTGAAGACTAATCCTCAGAGCTCCTTCCACATAACTTCTCAAAGCTAACATGCAATTAGGTAAAGTGTACAGACTTACAAATAGTAACTCACCTTCTGGTCACTCATTGCTCATTGCCTCTCATTCCTTTTAGCAACTGTAGGAAGGTCAGCTAGAAAAAAAAAAACATGATGACAGTGTCTATCTGTTTCAAGCCTGCATGAATCAACTGAAAAAACATTAGCCTTCTGTACTTTCCACTGAAGTGGGTAAATATCCCAGACTACTCACTACTCTTTTCACTAAAAGCAGTAAATATCCCAACATGCCTTCTGGATCACCACTTCAGCAAGAGTCACAAAGAATGACAATAAACAGCACTACATTGTTTTGAAAAACTCTGCCTAACGTATCCAAGGGCTGGCATTTAATCCTGACCTTCAGTTACTGTTTTAAGAAGCTTTACATTTTCTCCCCATATCTCCATGAGTTTTGTCTGGACACTGGTTTCTTCCCACCTACCAAAACTTGGTTAATTGGCTACACAATCTTTGTGTGTGTGTGTGTGTGTGTGTGTGTGTGTGTGTGTGTGTGTGTGTGTGTGTGTGTGTGTGTGTGTGTGTGTGTGTGTGTGTGTGTGTGTGTGTGTTACATTTATCTTTACTGATGTGGCCAGGGTCATGGTTGAAAAGGGTCTAGGAAGGACAAGCTCTCTTACTGAGTTAACAAATAAATTATAATTGAATGCACTCTGTGGAAGACAGGGGAAAAATAATCAGATGCAGTCCAGTACCCCATCCTAATCCACCTTCTGACTTAAATACTGTCTGTGCTTAGTTCTAGTGAAAGACATGGTATGACAAAGTGAGTACACCTACCCCCATCCCTTGTTTTCACTGACTTGGAGGATGCCAATTACCCCATTGTCATGCATTCAACCTTGTAATTCTGCTTATGAGCATCAAAGCTGTCACATTCCAAAGTACCTGCTCCTTACCATAACTCACTGACGTGGCACCAAAGCTGTCACATTCCAAAGTACCTGCTCCTTACCATAAGTCACTGACAAGCCACCAAAGCTGTCACATTCCAAAGTACCTGCTCCTTACCATAAATTACTGACATGGCACCAAAGCTGTCACATTCCAAAGTGTCTGCTCCTTACCATACGTCACTGACATGCCACCAAAGCTGTCACATTCCAAAGTGCCTGCTCCTTACCATAAGTCACTGACAAGCCACCAAAGCTGTCACATTCCAAAGTACCTGCTCCTTACCATAAGTCACTGACATGCCACCAAAGCTGTCACATTCCAAAGTGTCTGCTCCTTACCATAAGTCACTGACATGGTACCAAAGCTGTCACATTCCAAAGTACCTGCTCCTTACCATAAATAACTGACATGCCACCAAAGCTGTTACCTTCCAAAGTGTCTGCTCCTTACCATAAGTCACTGACATGGTACCAAAGCTGCCACATTCCAAAGTACCTGCTCCTTACCATAAGTCACTGACATGCCACCAAAGTTGTTACCTTCCAAAGTACCTTCTCCTTACCATAGGTCACTGACATACCACCAAAGCTGTCACATTCCAAAGTGTCTGCTCCTTACCATAAGTCACTGACATGGTACCAAAGCTGTCACATTCCAAAGTGTCTGCTCCTTACCATAAGTCACTGACATGGCACCAACGCTGTCACATTCCAAAGTGTCTGCTCTTTATCATAACTCATTGACAGCAACAGAATGCAAACCTATCATGTCATTGATCTATAAGATAAAAACAGATTGTCATGAACATCCTCTCAGGGACTCTAGAGGATACCAAATTTCACCCATGCTTAACTCATAAATCTCTCAGTGACCACATGAATTTACAATCTATTACCTTCATGTGCATATACTTAGTTCAGTGGACAATCCAAATAAGGATCATTACAAGGCTGGGCATTTCTTATGTTGGCATTAAGCAATCAGTATGTCATCTACAGATTTCCATGAACTGTGATGATGATGTCATGCAATCATGCCACAATGGTGGTTCTTTAGTCACTATGGGAAAACACTCTATGATCCCAAGGTGAAAATGATAATTATTGTACTCTAAAAGGTAAAGTCTTAAAATGGACTGTATGAAACATGTAGGCCAAAATAATAAGAATCACCACATTGTGCCGTTAACTATAAAGTGATAAATATAGGTTTGTTAATTTTGAAATTCACAATATTTTAACACAAAACTTCCAAAATAATGTCTTCATTATAATGTCATGGAAATGATAAGTGATGCGGCATAGTGGATAATGTTGTCACCTCACAGCAAGAGGTACCCTGGTTTGATTCTCAGCTGGGGTGCCCTCTGTGTGGAGACTGCATATCCTTCCTGTTTTCACATGGGTTTTCTCTGGGTGCTTCAGTTTCCTGATAGGAATATTCCAAAAACCACACATGTAGGACTTGGTGCACGGACCAAACCAAAAGTATCAGGATAGCAAACAAGGGTCCAGCACCAAATAGGAGTAAAAGGCTACATTTATTGATATAGATAAAATAAAAAACAAATAGGCATACCGATTTCGGCAGAACAAAATGCTGTCCTCAGTGCATTGAAATCCATCAGCTCTACACATATTTATATACTCAATTAATTAACCTGTTACATTCCAATTGGTCTATCCCAAAAATTTAATTATGTTCATTTAAACCAGGCTTAAACAAAGCTCCGAGCTTGACAATACATCCTGATTCCTTTCTGTTTAAAATGGAGTGCCAGCCTGCTTTATTAGCTCTATGTCCCTGGATTTTGTCTATAATTGTAAAACTGAATTTGGCAGTGGTATGGGTCAGTGTACGTTTATACAATGCATTATGAATACGTTTATTCCTGATATCACTAAGATGTTCACTTATTCTGTGTTTTACAGGTCGTGATGTTTGCCCTACGTAAAACGCAGAGCAAAAACAAGTGGCCAGATAAATGACTCAGTCACTGCCATAATTGGCAAAGCACCTAATGTCAAAAATCTGTGAGGTGTTGCTGCTTGTGAATTCAGTAGTTTTGTTTATGTAGATACAAAAACTGCAATGTCCACAGGGATAACTCCCCACTAACTTATCCCCAAACAAGATGGTATCTTCGGCCAGCATAGGGTGTGGATGTTTATAATGAGTGAAGTGTGAATTTATCATACAGCCTCGTCTATAGGAAAAAAGGCAAGGTGAATTGGACACTCTAAACTGGCAATAGGTGTGAGGGTGCGTGCAAGTGTGTGGTATGGAAAAACAGACATAGCAGGGCAAGCCACCAAGTGGTGTGAACTTTGGCTCTAGATGACTGTCACTGTTGAAGTGACACCCTGACCCCATGTGTAAAAATGGGAAAAAGGAGTTGTGGACGGATGGATGGATTGTTCTTGCCTAACATAAAAATGTTTTTGCTGCCCATAAGGAAATGAAATTTGGCAGTTGGCATTCAGTCTGTGAAATCAGTGTCTGACCAAGACATGAAAATGTTCCCTATTTTTGTTCATATGGCAGACTCATACAAAGAGTATTCTGAAATGTCTGTTAAAAAAGAAAAATACAGAAGATAAGCACATGTGAACTGAACTTTATAACTTTGGGAAATTAAAACATTTTGATGTACCTTTTATAAAAACACATGCCAAATTCAGTGTGTGTTATTTAATAGTGTTTTTCATCAGATAAACTACATAGCTGACTGTCCAACTAGTCAACTTAAAAATATATATTTTTGAAGGAGAGTAAACTCCCCAGCATTCCCAGAGTTCCATGACTATTTCTCAATAGAGAGATAGATAGATAGATAGATAGATAGATAGATAGATAGATAGATAGATAGATAGATAGATAGATAGTAGAAATAAGGTAACACACATTTCTGCCCTCCAGAATTCAGCAGTTTCACATTATATATACATAGTACCTGCACATAAATTAGGTTCATTGCTCATATCCAGTCAAATGGAACTTGAATATATTTCAAATGGCAAAAGAAAGCATTCCAAAGTTTTTAATTGCTATCAAGCATGTGATGTTTAAATGACTGCCTATATGAATTTATAATCATGCAGTGAACTAAAATAGAATTACACAATGCCTGCCAAATTTCATTATACAGGCATACCTTGTAATGGCCATGTGAACATCAACCTCTTAAAAATAAGTATATGTGATGATTATTTCACACGATGTTCCTCTCTGGATCTACTCTTTCAGTAAAATATATTATTAGATGGACTGATTTATTCTGGCTTCTCTTAAGATTGAATATACATTGTCTTGTTGTTGACCATTAGATCTTCAGAAAGAGAAAAAAATGAAGTCATTTTATTTACCTTGATGTTCTACACCAGAGCTGTAACTAGCTCAGTTGACACCCCCAAATTGCAGCCCCTCAACCAGAGTTGATGGGGAAAAAAATAAAGAAATACTCCAGAGCTATCAAAAATAAAAAGAGACGGTTGGGAGGGTGGCTTAATGGTTAAGGTGTTTGTCTGGCAAACGCAAGGTGCAGGGTTTGAGTCTCACAAGGGATAATTGGCTAGGCTTAAAATGGCTCACAAGGGCAGTTAGCTTAGTACTAATCTATGAGCCTATGAAAATAATAATACAATAAAACAATATATGTAAAAATTCTCTAGAGTTAACCCAAAGTAAAAAAAAAAAAAAAGTACCCCCGCTCTATACAAATAACTATTCTGTTTGGATGCTCCTTGTTATAGTTTAACACGCACACATGCACACACACTGCAGGCAGTCTTTGATTGCTTAATATAATGGCTGATGAAATGTTTGCTCATGCTCCTTATGGAATGATCAGCACTCGCATTCTATAGCACCACTTCTACAGTGCCAATCATGGCCCTTCTCACACTCTCCTCTGTGCCCCAGAGGACATGATTATAATGCCCTTCCATCTCATGCAGAATCATATTATCATTCACTTAGAAAAGCAGTATTCAAAATTACTGTCTACTTTAAGAATCCTGGATAAAGTCTCAGTGATGTTTTTTCTAGAGATACTCTGTCATGTTTGAAACATGTTATAATGAGCCCTTTCTTCTTCAGCTACAAAAATAGTGCTTAAAATAGATTATGTTGTCAGTCTAGGAATGAATTAGCTGTAGGGACTTATTTACTGTGCCTTTCATTCATTGGCACCATGTTTCTTGTCATTCTAGTCATAACATTTTATGATCTCTGTGTGAAAAAAGAGGCAGCTGAGAATAGTATACAAACACACACATACATACACATGCGCGTGCGCGCGCGCGCGCACACACACACACACACACACACACACACACACACACACACACACATGAGATGTGACTCCCCAGTGATGGAATAAGTTTATCAGCCAGTGGAAATTAATGAAGGGCTAAAAATGCCTTGTTATCTGAGCTTTTTTTTTCTGTCAAAAATCTTAAAAAGGGAGGGACAATATGATTTAAGTACCAATGAGGCAAGTCCCTAAAAATATCACAAGTTTTATGCAAACCAAATTTGCTGTGGCCTTAGGAAGCTGAATAGCAAATGTGAAAGAAGGAAGAAACAGCTAAGATATGGTTTGCATGTGGCAGTATATGGACTCAACTGTTGAGAAAAAAGACATTCTTGGAAAATGAAATGTATTTCAAGTGTAGTCGTCCTTTAAAGGCTGCTATACTGCTGTCATGGAGAGATGCTATAACAAAGTGAGCACACCTGTCATTCAAACTAAAACCTTCACTCCATAAATTAATTGGAAACCTGAACTACAAGGAAGTGCTGAAAATGAAGGCTCTGATCACATGAAATCCTCCAATACTAGCAGTTAAGAAAGTTGCAGCAAGAAAACTAGATATCTATGAAATTAAAAAAGGGCAAATGAAAATGTAATAATTGAAATAGCTACATATCGGAATTATGGTGTCTTATATACTGAGAGAGCTAACTGTCAACAACAGAATCAAATAGTATTAAAGTATACAAATTTACAAGAATAAAAAGGTGACGTTTGGAAACATGGATTGATTTTGCCAGACTATTTTAGAGGCCAGTTTACTATGAAATGTTAAAGACTAAAGGACCTGTTATGTCACAAAAGCTGTACACATAACCATGCAACAGTATTTCAAGGTTTATGTAAAAGGATTTTCTGGATGTCCATGGTGATACTGTATACAAAAATGGGGTAGCTGACCCAAAATATGAATACGGCTTGCGGGTTGCTTTATTATGACGCATTTCTCTTCTGACTTAAAGAACAATAACAAAAACATTAGCTACATCTTTTAATAAAAAGCAGTTTGATTTTGGAATAAGGGTTCAACTGCTTTCATCTGAGATGGTGTTTCAGTAAACAGAGAAAGTGTTTGGATGATATAATCTTTATAAACATATGTTACTACCTCTATTATTTGGGTTATGTGTTTATGTTCTGTTTTATCATTGTCACATTAGTAGTTTCAGTCCTTCTTTTAAGATTCTACCTGTGTAGAATTTGCATGAGTCCCGTGTGTGTGTGTGTGTGTGTGTGTGTGTGTGTGTGTGTGTGTGTGTGTGTGTGTGTGTGTGTGTGTGTGTGTGTGTGTGTTTTCTTTCCTAAAGACATGCTGCTTAGGTTGGCAGGCTACTCTCCGCTACCTGCAGGGTTTTGTTGTGAAGCTTTTTCTAGGGTCACTCTTCTAAATGTTTTTTTTTTTTTTTTTTGTTTTGGCCTTGGATTTGCTCCGACAATAAACTTTTGTATCTACAAGTAAAAATCTTTTAACGCTATGTAATTTCCTGGACACATTCCAAGAGGGAAAGAAAAATCTTCAGGTTAAATAAATGCATACATATACTAGCTGCTTCATTTTGATCTTGAGTTATAGATTGTAAATCACAAAGATACATGGTGCAGAATAGTTGTGCCTCTGACACACTACGTAAAGAGAAATGCAGCATCCCTACAGAGATCAGTATGGGCAATTTAAAACAGAAAGGATAACTGAAAACTGAAGTAGGACTGGCTGCCCTTGATGATCTGCAGGACCTAAATTGTGTTTTAAAGCAAGTAAGCTGTAATACTTAACAAATATGAACAAATATTTCTAAGCTGACCACTATATACTTTCATCAGTAGCCCATCACTCTACTGGTCCAACAGCTACTTAAGTAACAGAATGCAGGCAGTTAAATGGCAATCTCACTGATTTTCCTTTTTACCTGTTCCTGTGGAGTCCAGCAAGGCTCAGTACTCATCCCATTGGTATTCAATAGCTTTATCAGTGACCTCCATATGTATACTACTCATACTACTGTTGTAAGATACGCGGATGACTTATCCTCAAATATAGCTGATATACAACAACAAACTCAGGAATCTTTCTCAGCAATAGAAAGCTGGTTAAATAACTCCTAATTCCTTTAAACCTCACTACAAGTTATATTAATTCTAACTAGAAGAATTCCAAACAGGTGCATGAAACAAACGTATAACATAAAACCACCTGTTGCAGCACCTGTATAGCACAACAACAGATACAAAGATAAGTTAATTGAGTTGAATTTTATTTATTCTTAAGCGCTTTCATTCCTAATATTATGGAACATCATCAGAGGAATGAAAAAACTCCTAAAAGGTTTAAGTACACCATAGTTAAAATCACATGTCAAGCACATCCAATAAAAAAACAACGATAAATTAAACACTTAATTAACAGAAACTACTTCATAACTCTTTAACTTAAGGATTTAGAAAACAGACATCATTCAAACTAGGATGATTCACGGCATTCAATTTTAACTGCCATTTAAGTTCACATAAGGTTAGATGTTCATCTATAATCCATTACTGTTGTTCCTTATTAATCTGCCACAACCCCATTAAACCAAACTTAAGCGTATTAAAATCAATACCATGTTTACATAAAGCATTGTAGATATTCCTTTTTCTAATATCAATTAAGTGTTCACATATATGTTCCCTACATTTTCAAGATGTTTTCTCTATATAAAAATGGAACAACATAAGCATTGTGCTAAATAAAGTATGTTTTTTGTTGTGCAGGTGAAATTCCCATTAATAACATAGTTAACACCTCTAATAATAAAGCTGTCCATTTGTAAAATCTAGGGACATTGGGATCATGCACCACATATGTTAATTCTGTTAATCCCAAAAACATATAAACTCTTATTTTAGCATAACATCAGACAACACCACCGGATGCAGAGTATATTGGGAAAAAGATGCTAAGGATGAAGCGGCCAGGTAACAGGAAAAGAGGATGGCCTAAGATAAGGTTTATGGATGTGGTGAGAGAGGGCATGCAGGTGGTTGGTGTGACAGAGCAAGATGTAGAGGACAGGAAGAAATGGAAACAGATGATCCGCTGTGGCGACCCCTAATGGGAGCAGCCGAAAGAAGAAGAAGATCAGACAACACCACCACTACGACTACTAATAAAGTGCTTCAAGTCAAATTCTAACTGATGATCAACGAAAGTTTGACATACATATAAAACAAGCAATAAAAACATCAAAAAATAGCTTGCATAAGGTAAAACCTTGCCTTTCACCCTTTCAGCTACAGCTTGAAAAACTATAGTCTCTTCCTATCTACTTCCTACTCTCCTTTATGTTTCTCAAATACTTGCCAGCTTACAAATCTCACCATTAAGCAAACTAGAATGCTGGTGCAAAAAGTATTTAAATTTGCAGCTAATCAGTCATATAGGGCTCATCTCTGTCTATAGAATAAAACAGAAGAAAGTGAGCACTCCAAAGGACACCACACTTTATTCCAAAAACAGTTAAGCGCTTTCCTCTCCACTACAGAGACTTCTTCAGAACAAAGAATTAACCTTACCCAACCAAGTTAAATACACCCATCAATTATTCAATTAGACAACAATTAAAATTCTTAAAGCAATATCATAACTTCCAGTAAGCCATAATTCACCAACACACATTTAAAAATCATAAAAACATTAATTTCAATTACAAAATATTACATCATCTCTATTCATTAATCAAATATTGAATAAGTTAAAAAGTCAAAATTGTTCTTCAACCCTCTAAAAACTAACCTGAAATTTGATCAAGTTTTAAAACACTGGCAATACTCATAGTTTCATTTATACCTGGATACCTAGAGGCATCCATGAACAATTGCCATCTCAGTTCTAATATATCTAAATGTATGTCCAAAATACCCCCTTTCTCATCTTCATTAAGATGCTGCAGAACCAAAAATTTAAACCAATGTGTGGAGTTTTCACTTATATGTCTAAATAATGCACTGGTTGCCCTAGCATGCCTGATGTAATCTCTGTCTATGTTAAACAGCTAAATTGGACAGAACTGTCAACCCACTTTATCCTTCTCTCAGTCAGTCACTACTCACAATCTCATCTATATATCTGACAATTGCTCACCACTTAAAAAAATAATCAACCAACCAAACCGTACCTTATACTCAGGAGACAAGATCCTCCTTGCCACATCTAAATCAAACAACTCTGCTGGGGATTCATTGTACTCCAACTATGTTGCCAAATGCTGGAACACTGTTTCCATAACTCTGAGGCAAATTGATAATCTCTGTGTCCTAAAAAAATCAACCGAAATTGTATCCAAGAAATACATGGCTGTGTTCATGCTCATCCCTTGACTAGAAGTTTCATTTATATGTATCTTCCTAAACAAGTAAAGTATTTTAGAAAACATGCTAATCGTAAAACTTTCCCTCTTCTACTGTTCTCCTTTCCTTACTGCTCACACTACCATAGCACTGTAACTTCATACTTAAGCTAACCCCTTTATGCTTACTCCTTTCTTTCTGTCTCATTATACCATCTGACTTCAGCTAATACCACCAATACTTTCTACTAGAACTTACATTTCACTCTTTCCTTTTGCTTTTCTAATCTACTCTCTCCCCTTGAACATTGTAATCCTACACCACTCTTAAATATACTGTAGAAAGATAATTTTACAACCTCTGTATGAATACTTCTTACATGTATAAATAGCTCACCAATATCCTTTTTAAAAATCTTGTAATTATTGGACATGATTATTATGTTCATACCTTCTACTTTGTTTTTCTACCCGTAAGTACCTTTCATGATATATTTGTACCTGTCTAAGCTTTCCATATGCATATGTCAGAAGTTTTTACTTTTTTGTTTAAATTGTTTACATGGCACATCTGGAGCTTTTTGCCACAGGCCACCACTAAAAAGAGACTATTTAATCAGCCCAGTTGGGCTTTCCCAGTAAACAAAGCAAATAAATAAATAAATAATATAGAATTCAGAGAATAAGAAAATGTGTACCTAAGAAATTATATGCTCCAAAACCAAACAAAACATGAAAGAAGCGCCTAAATTGTTTCATCTTATCAGCCGGGTTGTCAAGTATTATGCACTTGCAGGTCTGCAGCCAGATTTTACTGGATACTAAATGGCTAGCTTTTTTATAGGTTCATAGGTGTTTACTAGGCTAATGACCACAAGGACCTTTTTAAGCCTACCCATAGATCCCAAATCTCTGACAAGGTCTGATACCCTTGATAAGTGTAAACATGGGCCTGGGAGATTAACCATTTACAGGTTACCTGTATCCATTACAAATACTGGTGCCAAACTAGGGATGAATTTCTGGTTTCCCATTCAATTGTCCAAGTTGCACTTGAATTGGGTTAGGAAGGAACTCTGCTTCACATGGATGGGGAGTGTACTCCGCAGATGTGGTAATCTCTGGAATACATACTTATCTCTCCAGCAGGTCCTGTTTATATCACAGGCAAGGTTTAAGTCTTTAGAACAGGTAATTCTGGTGCTGTTTTGTGGATATGCAGGAGGTCCATCAGAGTGGGGTCTCACAATGCCCTGTAGGCCAGGCATAGATCTCCCCTCAAAAGCCTGTAGGAGACAGAATACAGGGATAAGGCCTTGAGGTGGCCTGCATAGGTCATTTTACATACTTTGTGTGATTATTCTGCAAAGACTAAAATCTTAACTGAACCTGCATCGTGTACCTGCACTAGTCATACTTCTCATCATTCTGGATATCAGTGTAGAGTTGTAGACCTCAGCATTACCTCTTTTTCTCTCTAAAGGATGACCTGCTTTCATTTGCTGCTGTTGGTTGCTGCCATCTTGTCTGCTGTACAAGCTCGCCACATCTGCCACCCAGCCAATACCACAATCTCAGCTGAAAAAGATGAGTGTCCATTCTGTATCACTGTTCAAACCACTATCTGCAGTGGATATTGTCAGACCAAGGTAAGTCACTAATCAGAATAACATGCACACACATCCACATAGTACATTGCAAAATTGTTGATGAATCAATCAGTTTTACTGATCTAAAATTAGATGGAGACTAGAAAGTTAATGAACATACAACTTTCTTATAGGAAAACTTAAATTGGATGCTTTTTGGATAAAATATTTTGATACAATGCAAGAAATAATCACAAACAAGGTCTTCAACTCAGTAGCAATAATTATAAAGCTGTTCAAGAACAAATATTTCATACTGCTGACTTTGGCTGAATCTGACTAGGGCATTTGTGTATATCTGTACGACAAGCTGTAATTGTAAGGAATAAATTGTTGAATCAGTAGCAGAAGCAAGCTGTTTTGGACAATTTGCAGAAATGTCAAATATGAAGAGAGAATTTTTAATGCTTTCACACATACCTCAGATTTCATTAAAGGGCCTAGCACAAGTTGTAAAGCTCACCATAAACAGGCTCTGGTCCCACAAAATGGTAGTTTGTGATTCAGTGACATGTTAGCCATGAAGAGGATAGACCTCATTATTGGCTGACTTTCATGTATCTGAAATGCAATTGTACCACAGCATGCAGATCAGTGCTAATCTGCACATAGGTTCATAGGAGGTCACTAGACTATTGGCCCTAGGGCCTTTATTAACCTGGCCATGTTATACCCTTGTTCCCTTACTGACCAAGTTGTATGCTCTATATTTGCAGTGTGAGTCTATGATCAGCACCGACTGCCCTTATGCAAGAGGGACATAGGTGACACCCCCCAGGGTAAATTTATGGTCTCCCATCCAGTTGTCTAAGTTACACTTAAATAGGTCATTGAGGAGCTCTGTTTTATGTGAATAGGGAGCTTGTTCCAGAGGAGTGGCAATCTCTAGGAAGCATATATGTCTCTCCAGCATGTCCTGTTAATGTCGCAGACTAGGTTAAGATCCCTAGAGTGACTGAATCTTATCCCATTTGACTTCCGGATGTGCAGCATTTCCATTAGGGCAGTGTCCAAGACTGCTCTGTAGGCAAGACACAAGTCACCTCACAGCAGCCTATAATATACAGAGTACAGTGATAGGACCTTCAGTCTGTCCATGTAGGTCATGTGTTGAAGGCCCTGAATTTTCTTGGTGAGAAACCTCTGAGGTCTCTCCAGCTGCTGCAGGTGTCTAGTGAGATACATACAGAAGGGAGTGTTGTACTCTAATAGTGGTCTGGTGAGGGTTGAGTACAGGAGAGTTATCCTTATCTCTGGAAACAATGTCCTTACGTATGAAATGTGCAACACAGAAGGCCTTCCTTACCACTGTGGACACATGATGATCGAAGTTAAGGTTGCTATCAACCTGTGTTCCCAAATCTTTCACCACAGGGTTTGAGCCAATGGAATACTGTTAATATTGTAATTTGCAGGGAGTTTCCCTTTGACAAAAGAGATGATAATGCATTTTTTGCATTTAGTTTAAGTCTGTGGCTTTGGCACCAATCATTTCCTGTGTAAGCCCTTTCTGTAGTATGTCAACATCGTTGGGAGACTCAATGACTACACCCAGTTTGCAGTCATCGGCGAACTTGGTAAGCCACAGACCATCTATTTTCATCTGAACTTCTGAGAAACAGATTCAAAACAGTAGGAGGCCCAGCACAGATCCTTGTGGTACACCACTGGTAACTGGTCTGCTGGTAGAGGTGGACTACCAAACTTTGATTGTGTGTGTTCTGTCGGTGAGCCAGTTGGCTACCCATCTAGTGACATATGGGTTAATTCCAAGCTAGGTATATTTCTCAATGATGCCTGAGTGGGGGGTTGTGTCAAGAGCCTTGGCTACGTCAAGATAGGCTGTATGTACTGTTTTGCCTTCATCCAGGGCTTTGGTGATATTCTCGAGGAAGTCCATCAGGTTTAATAAGCATGATCTACTCTTAACAAAGCCATATTGGGTTGGGTCAAGAGTTTGAAGGTCACCTATGTCTTTGTTGAAAAGGTCTATGATGACTCTTTCAATGGCCTTACAGATAAGGCTAGTTAGGCTTATGGGTCTGTAGTTCCCAGGATCGGTTGATGGACCCTGGTAGGAAACTGCTGCTCATGTATACATTGGCTTTCATCTCAAAGTCACTCTTCCACACATGACCAATTACAAATTCACACACACACACACACACACACACACACACACACACACACACACACACACACACACACACACACACACGCGCACACACACACGCACACGCACGCACGCACACACACACACACACACACACACACACACACACACACACATTAGCCTGAATGGCATATGCTCAAGTCCACCTGCACAATGTCCTACATCCTGAATGACAGGAATGCCAAACACCAATATTCCCAATTCACCAATCTCGCCCCCTTCTAGACCCGTGTTAAAACTTATTCCTAGGTCCAGAGGGGTAGTGAGTTTCGAGGTTTGGTGTTTATGTCGGGTATACCACAATTCGGCATTCCGACATTTCACTGAAGTACATAAAGCATGCGACTCCTTGAGTGCATGCCATTCGGGCTAATGAAAGCAAACCAATTTTTACTCTTAATATGTACAAGCAATTTTTGTTAGAAAATACACTGCTGTTTATTTATTTCATTAGGGTATTTGAAATATGTCTTGCTGAATTTGGTGGAAAAACATAAATAGGTTAGACACAGACTGGTGAGGTAATGGTTATTTAACAGAGGGCAGAAAGAAGCAGTTAGGAAGCACTACACAAATAGAAGCTATTGACTTGTAGATTGCCAAAATGTTTGTGTCAGTGCTGTCCTTGCTCAATATATTGCTGGCAGATCAATGTGGGACTAGACAGAATAGTCAATTCTTAAGAGAACCAATACTGCAGTAGTTAGTAATGAGGGGGCAGCTAGCCTCCAGTGTCCCTAATGTGGTTTGCAAGGTGGACAGGTAGGTAGCAGCTGGGGAATTAATGTGAAAAAGTGCAACCTTATGCACAGTGGAGGATCATGGAAAGACCTGCATGTTTGGAGTAGTAGCCAGTGCTGGAAAAAGAAGAGAATTATTTGGCTACTACCCCGACAATCCTGAATCACACTGCGTGGTATGGCAGGATAGTGATAAATTCACCAAAGTGCCATGGTACATTGCCCAGATATGCAGTTTGTGCCCCTGCCTCCTTCTGCATGGAACTAATAAAGTCTTATCTGGAATATCATGTGTACTTATAGGGACCATATCTTGAGGGAAACATCAAGTTTGTTAATTGTATGCAATGGAAGGATACCAACATGGTAAGAGGAAAAGGAATGTGGAGGAAATTATGAGGATGCACTACATAACCCCAGGGTGAGGGGCAGATTGATGGTGTAGCAATTATTACAAAGAATGGAAGAATATAGGGGTAAAACTAGCTACAAGGAGAATCTGAGAACGACAGCAGGGAATGTTACTTCATGGATATGGTGGTAAACTGATGGACTTCATTGGTACAGGGACTGGCAGTAACCAGGTCCATAGAGAAGGTTAAGCACATTCTGCAGATGTAAAGAGGAGTGGACAAAAGGAAGTGTAGCTTCATAAGACCAGCTGCTACACTCTCACAGATGTGATTGACCCAAGATCTTCCTACATTTACACACATTTATTACAGGAAAGTGACAGTTATTAAACACATTCTAACATGGTTTAAATAAATGGTTTTACTGCAAAGTGCTGATCAAAGCAATAAGAAAAAATAATGGCCAAAGTGAAAGCAAGTTATGATTTTGGCAAATGTGAGTAGATTTAGGCTAAGATGTCAACACAGTCACTTTAGGACTCTACCTCATGAAATATGTCACTGCCATTGTGAAATTTCACCCTGAAATGCACTTTCATGTTTATTGTGCAAAATCATATTATTGATGGAAATGAATAATGACAGTGACACCATTAGGTGAACCAAATGTTATAGTTTAGCATATTAAACTTTGGGAGTTTTAAGTGAATACCATACCTCTCAACTGCACAGATTTACACAAAATGTCTAGATGTTTGCCTAGTTTTCTGGCAAATCATTACAGATTGAATTTAGAAAATAGTGACCAACATTTGAGTTTCGGAATTCATACCTTTCAGAAATGCATGTGAATGCAAAATCTGTTATTCTATCAGTTTTCTAAGTATCTAAGAGCAACATTTAAAAAATGTCCCTATTTTTGGGCCTTTATCCCACTTTTATTTATAGCTTTGTCCAGTTTTCTTGCTCTAAGAGGTTGAGAGGTATGGTGAGTACACAGGCTCTTGTAACTTTTGCAAGTTTAGTTTGTGCCCATATTTTCATCACATGGGGTCTTAAGATGATTATGTTACTGTTATTATGCAATACCACACCAAAGAGTGTTCTCATATCTATTGCATGAAATCGACTTTCAAATCAAAATGACTGTGGTGTACTTCATAATGCTCGGCCACCCTGATTCCAGGTTAAGCATCGGAGGCCAGACAATACAATATGAAAGAGTTACCTGAACTTCACAGAAATCACCAGTAAACCTGAATAATACAAGTATATTCTTTTTTTTTTTTTTTAACGTTGGCTTATAATTGACTTTTAAACAGTGAAGGTATTTCTTGTGTTCCCTAGAGCTCCTCGTAATAAGTATAGCTGGGGGGCTCCACTTCTAAATCTTGAAAGCTTATAATCTCGAAATTCAAAATAATGAGTCCAAAATATCTAAAGTTCAAAATACTGACAGCTCAAAATACTGAATGTCATAATATCAAAAAAAAAAAACTACAGGATACCAACACTTACTATACTCCAACAGAAGTACATAGAGAAACAAATAAAAGACAAAGCATATTAGTTTACTCCAACTATTAGCAAGGGGGCAAGCTCCCCTGCACCCCACCCCCAGCTACTTAAATATATCAGCTTGAAGATTCCACTTTACTACACTAAGCTGAGTTATGTTGTAGTATAGCAAATTAAAAGGGAACATGAGTAAGGTTAAAACAGGCAGTCATGAAGCACGTAATGGTATGTTTGCCATTTTCTTCTGTGGAGTGCAATCTCAGAGTTGATATATTTAAGTAGCAGGGGCTCTGGGGGGCATGGCAGCTTGCCCCCCTGCTTATACTTGGAAAAGAGTAATATGTTTTGTTATGTAGTTGTGCTGGAATATTGTAAGTGTTGACGTACTCTGTTTTTTTTTGATATTATGAAATTCAGTGTTTTAAGTTTTCAGTATTTTGAACTTTCGAGATTTTGGACTCAGTATTTTGAATTTCGAGATTATGAGCTTTCAAGATTTAGAAGTGGACCCAGCTGGGGAGGGGTGTGTGCTCCACTGTGGAATGGATAGATGCAGTTATGAGAAATAGCCATGGATGATTTTTTTTTTTTTTTTAAGAAAAATAAATAGGACAGTGATCTATATTTCACAATGTAACACTGTCCAAACTGCTGTCTGCCATTGTCCAAAACTATTGTACATGAAATGTAGATGAGAGATCACTGGTCATTTCTTCTTGCTATATGTTAAAAGATATCCAAGAATACTGATACTTCATGTAATGCTAGAAAAGTGACCAATTACATACTCCCCAGCATTCAAACAAACTAGTGAACTTGGATACTAAGGAACTCAGAGCACCCCCCCCCCCAGAAGAGTTAACATTATAGCTCCAGTTTTGAGTGGCACAAATGTTAGATAGGGGAAGTAAAAAATACTAAATAAAACACACAAAGATGTCAGTTGCAGTTTGTTTTATTTTAATAGATTACCCAGCTACAATGGGCATCATCTATGAGCATCACAAAGGTGGCAAACAGGAAGGGCATCATCTCCTTAGTGGAAAAGGTTATATATTTCTGGGTATGATGATGAATGGAATAAGTACATAACATCTTTCATGTATATCACTGCACAACTGTGTGGCACCAATGCAGAGTTACATATCTGCCCTGTTTGCTTTCTAAGAGATTGATTTGGTGACAAGAACTAAAGAAGGGATTGATTATTATATATCTCTATCCATATCTGAATCACTGAATTGGTTCTTTTACAGTAGCATAAGATGTGACCCAGAAATGTGTATACTGGTCACATCACAGCAAAATCAGATGTTTCTGCAAAAGAACATTGTTAGAATATGCTGCTCACTAAAATCAAAACTAAATCAGTATACATTTAAAAAGATTATCTAAAATATTGACCAAGTACAGAACATCTTAAGTAGGGTTACCACATGTCCCTATTTATGGAGGACAATCCCTATATGGCCAGCTGCCTCCTTAAAAAACATGAAAAACTGCACGTGTTCCAGGGATTTAGGACAAAAATATTTTCTAAGTCTCCATAAATAGTTGCATAAAACAATTACTTTGTATCTAAAACACTTTTCGTGGTAGACAAAATGACACAAATAACTCAAAATTTACTAAAGTGAGCTTCTATTTTGGTAGAAATTTGATGTCAAGTCATTTGCACTGGTATTATAAATGGTTTGCACTACAAAAATCTGATAGTTGCATAAGAAATGACCCACGTTGGATATCTGAACAGGGGTCAATGTTAATCTTAAGGGTTTAAAACTGCTGGCATCACAAAACAAAAGGAAGAAGTGTGGTACAAGAAAGATACAAAACATCATCCCTGCACTATTTTACAAGCTTAACTTTAAAATGAAACAGGAGACATGCAACTGTGGAATCACATGCTACTCACCCTGACCTCTGTCTCCATCCCCTAATAGTAGCAGCCAACAGTGTATCTTCGTCTCTTGTCAAGATATCTGTGCACTTCATTAGTTCATGAACATTGTTCCCTCTCCTAACAGCTCTCACAAAGCACTAACCTTTCACTCATTCAAAATGACAGCATCACCTGACAATAGGCTACACATTCAAAGGAGACTGCACACTAACATAACAAAGAATAGCTCAGGTCACCCCCATATGTAGATGTGTTACTCAGCAGTACAGAATGAGCAATCGGCAGCCTAAAACTGTACAAAAGTAACAAAGCATAGACTTTTTTTCCTGGTACTACATATAAATGTCTTGTGATGTCCTCTTGTGGTGTAGTTAAATCTGCTGCCACACACTACTTATCTTGACCCCCTTGTGATGATGGTGACCTTCCGCAATGCAGCTCACACACTACCGGATTCCATCATGACAATAATGTGTTAATGAACCCCTCTACTGCTGGCATGCAAAATAGGACAGATTCATTCATTCATGAATTACAGTCACTCATGCTGGTGTTGGAGAAAGCAGCTGTCTTACTGGAAGTACTCATGTTCTCCATGTGCTGTATGGTATGGTGGTGATAAACAAAGTTTTTGAGTCTGTGCACTTCACTCACCTACCCTAATATACTATAAACTGAACAACTGTCTTCACCACAACTGTCTCATTCTGTCTAGCACTGCCAGGCTACAAAGTGCTACTTCCCCTTCTCAAACAGGGAAGAGTCTTGTACTCAGTAATGTACCGGGTGTTCCTGTGTGCTGTTCAACACAGAAAATCCAATGGTTGGACATTGAACATCTGTAAACACAACAGACCGAAAGATGTCAACACTTGCAGTTAAAATCCATTTTTATTTATAAAATCCCAGTAAAAAATGAATAAAAGATAAGCACTTTCATTCTCATGTGGAAACTTCATCAGACAGCTATAATTTTTAAATGTGATCATATTTAAACACAAATCAATGAAATTAAATTAATCATGTGACTGCCAGGCCTCCATGATGTAAGCTAGTATAACAGCTGATCTTAAAGTTACCCTGCCTAGTACTTTAAGGAACAAGTAATGCTTCTTAAAATGTAAAGATAGGACAATATATAAATATATGCATACATGAATTCAATATAAATATACTAAAAACCTGGTTATTATTAAATTAAAATACATATTTATCTTTCGAGGGACTTTAATTTCAACAAATGTGCAATAGAAATTTGGTCATTTAGACCTAGCCAGTTCATAGCATTAATTCTCAATTGCCACTGGAGCTCTAATTTCTCTAATTTAAGCGTCCATGGATCCCCTCTTGCAGGAATATCAATATGATAAATTTTGAAAAATTTAAAATTATAGTCCAGATATTCGACTATATGTTTAGCAAGAGCGTTTGTTTGCTTTTCTAATCTAATATCATGAATATGCTTGTATATTATATCATCTTGTGGTAATTGTCCATATTGTAGATATATTTTAGTGGACACAGGTTTTTCTATGAATGGATTCCAATTAAAAGCTAAGAAATATTACAACTGCAATACAACCAAAGTTGTTTATTGTGCTAAATGCTCTGTATGTATTGTGTTTTTGCATGGGAAAAACTGAAAGAAAATTACGCAACAGAATATACAAGCATATTCATGACATTAGATTAAAAAGCAAACAAATGCTGTTGCTAAACATATAGTTGAATATCCAGATGATAATTTTACATTTTTCATAATTGATCATATTGATATTCCTTGCAAGAGGTGGTCCGTGGACACTTAAATTATAGAAATTAGAGCCACATGCTGTACTCTTCTGAAGTCTTCTACATGCCCAAACAAGACAGACACTTTATGTGTAATTTTCACTGCTTTTTTTCATTCATACTACAATTTGCAGCTTTATTCTTTGCACAGATGTGAGGGAGAGAAAAGCTATAACAGTTTTCAATTAATTCAAGTTTAGAAAAACTGCTACATCTTGCCTGCTGTTCTCATTCAAACTACAGAACCACTTAAATTAGTGTTCTGATGGTCACTGCAATATCTGACAGCTGGAAATGATGATTCATTATGTTACATCATCTTTTTCTGACTGTCCAAGGTTTGTAGTTATCTTGGGAACACCAATGCGTTTATCTCTGTATAAATGACATTACTTTTTTCTTTCAGCAACTTTGGCTCTCCAAGAGGTCTGAGGCCATGGGAAATTGTTTAGTTTGCTTCTCAAACTTGAACATTTAGTGTTATATTTTTAATGATGAGAGGATGAGGCAGAATAAAAAAAATCAGGGCTATCTTGTGCAACTTGAAATGGGTAACAACTTACAAATCCCTAACATCCATCAGTACATACACCCCCCCCCCAAATCTACATATACTGCCCTTCCTGAACAAGTTATAGCCAATCACATTTATATTCTGCTCCCTCCTATCATCTGCCCATGTCTCAGTAATGTCTGCTCTAAAGCTGCACCATTTCTCAGTAGTGCCTCATGCTCAGTCATCTTATTATCCAGACTTTTAGCACTGGACATCATAAACTTCCAAACAACTTTATCTGTTAAAACAACTGTAGCCCAGCCACTTCCCTTAGTTGACCCATTACCTCAAAACTAAAATGTAGTCTATTAATACTACTCACTCTGATTTTTTTATGCAATGCCCTTTATTATTATTACACTGTTGAAAAGACATCTGTTCAATAATATATTTTATCCATGATTTCAAAACCAACACTCTTGCTTTGCTAAGCTATAACTGATCCTTTCAATACAAATACACCCTGTTCCAACATTGCTGCAAAGCAGTACCAGTCTAAACTAATCTTTCCTAATCTATTCGTTCAGTCATTCATTATACATTTTGATCACCTCTGTCTGTTCCTTACTTAATTGGCTGCAGGTACTAACATTATATCCGAAAAGGCAACAATGCACACCACACTAAAACAAGCATCAGATACTTCCCCTATTTTTGATGGTGTCTCTTATACCATTCTCCAAAATAGCCTGTATCCACAAGAACAGCTACATTTGGGCTCTCAAGTCCCCCCTTTTACAATAAAATTGATCTCCTTCATGGCACTGCTAAATGTCAGGCCTGGAACCATATTCACAGTCAACACGCTCATCAGCAAATATCTATCTCACTTGAGGACTGCTGTAATACAGAACCATATTTCAAACAAATTTCCATGTAGTCCATTTAGCAGTGTGATTACAGTCATAAATGGGAAAAAGACAAGCTTGTTAAGTACCTTTCTGATGTTAGAAACAGAGCTGGATCAATCACAAGGCAACCTAGGCAGCTATCTTAGCCCGGTGCTGGCTGTGGGGGCCCTAACCTTGCAAAAAAAAGTGCTCCTTCCAAAGATTTCTTCCACACAGGTCTTTCAAACATCAGTAAGCTATATTAATGGATTTTCTTCTTCCAAGCATCAGCACACATGCACTTTCTTCCAAGTAGGAGATATTTGTAAAAGCCAAAAGCAGCATCTCTGACTGGGAGATTTGGATTGTTTTACCTCTCCCTGACTTACATTTTCAAGCAAGAGATATTCACATTTTCTTCTAAGCAGAAGAGAGAGCTGCATTCAAACTCAGAAGAAACATTTGTAAGCCATTTTAGCACTTCGGAACTCCCTTACTAAAGTGGGAGATTTTAATACTTTTAGGGTTGAATCACATTGAGCAGATCAGGAAGATGGGAGAATCACAGGTGTCAGTGTGTATGTCTGTGTGGAGTTCCAGGATGATTACTGCCTTTAGTATGGAATTAACTGTCCCCAAGTGTGATGACAAACTGTGTGATTACAGCAAACTCTGTGTGCACACTGTAGGATGATGACTATAAGCTGCCCTCCAGGAGGATTGCAGAATATTCATGTAAGGTAAATTACTGGGGATTGCAATTAGTCAGAAATACCAATCATTAGACTGTCATAGTTCTTGTTCAGAAAATACATATTTTTACCACCAAGTGCTAGAAGTGCTGTCTGGTTATGTGACTTGCTTAAATTTGCATAGTAGACAAATGGAGCTAGGAGGAATCAAACTCTGTATCCTTGACTACAGGAAGCAGTTCATTAAGAACGTACAGCCTTAATCCACTGTACTAACTGCCAGATCTTCCTTAACTTCATTTTTTGAGAGATCACTAAGGGTAACAGTCAATCAATAATGCTGATCATTAGGGTTTCATAGCTATTGTTCAGAAAATGCATTTCAAGTTAATTGGAGTTGTCTGGCAATATGAGCTATTAGTAAACTGCTTACTGTAATCAGAACGCACAGAGCTTGAATCCTTCCACCTCCATTTGCCTACTGTGTGCCTTTGAGCAAGTCACTCAGACAGTGCTTCTGTGCCATACCAGAAAAATACTTTGTACTGTGAGTTTAGCTGTTGTTATGATGTTTATCTGGTTATCAAATAGGTAAAAAAAAATGGTACTCCAAATTTGCACCTTTGTCCCCTCATTATTTTTGACTTTGTCCAGAGCTCTTTTCTTTTTTTTTAAACACTTTATTTAGCAACACATTATCCATAATAAACACAGTCCAGTTAACTCATAACACCTATGTGGTGTGGAATGTCACACCTCTAGCAGCCAATACACATCTTGCATTCCAGAGCACTTTTTGTAAAATAAACTTAAAAGGCATAAGATAAACAAATGTAAATAATTTGTGAACAATAAAATCTATTAAAATCATACAAATAGCAATGTTATCAGTAAAAACTATTCTTTGCAGTGATAATATTCGGTGCATTAATGGTCTTTTCCATAAATTCTGCAATATGTTATAATGCACACAAACCCAGGTTATATTTTTCTAAACTTTCACAAACAAATATAAATAGCTAGAAAACTATACAACCAAGATAAATATTGTTATAACATTTTTGTTAACCAGACATAAGCTTTCACATGACAGCAAAATATTTCTCTGTAAGTGCACGTTTAATGAGACATTTACAAAAAATATTAAAACATATATTTAATTGTATAATTAGCAATACAAGTAATATTGGATGTCTCTCAAGTTGTGCAACTTACAGTGCAAAATCAAAGACAGTTTTCGTCAACATCTAAGGTTTCACCTAATATCATGCAACAGTTTCTAAGTAATTTGTTTTTTGAAGTATTAAATACATATGGAAATATTGCTTATTTTCATAATTACTAACAAACAACTAGCAATATTTCCAAGTATAGTGCGATATAAACCAACATTTTCAGTGAGCTGTCCTGTCTCCAACAAAGGTGTCTCATACCATACACCTTAATAAAATGTAGATATCTTGGTTATGAAAAGATTAACTTAAATGAAAATATAAATAACAAGTGGTAAATAAAGATTAATTTCTTCACTGCGGGACATCTTTGACTAACAATCTGGTTTTATATTGTTTATAGCTACTTACCCTTTTTAATACTGCCTATTATTAGCTGGTAAGTCACTTATAAAAAAAAAGTCAGAACCTAAAAAAAGCTTAGGATGTCATACGGAAGTATTGGTGAGAACTGGAAGTATACAAAAAAGGCATTATGGGCTTGAGTGAGTTAAACAAATTAGATGCTATCTGCATAATAAAAATAAATAAAAGAAGTAACTTAACTGCAGTACTATAAACATATCCTATATAAACATACCAGTTATGACAGTCTGTATATATTCAAGAGCTCTTATACTAAGCATTTCATTCTGACATGTAAAACTGTTGTTGTTGTTCCTTCGGCTTTTCCCGGTTAGGGGTCGCCACAGCGGAACTGGTCCGCTAATGACTGGCAGTGGATTTTCACGGTGTCGAGGTGCCAGCTCGATGCCCAACTTTCAATGAAGGGGAGGACATGCAAACTCCACACAGAAGGCGCTCCAGCCGAGAATCGAACGGGAGAACCTCTTGCTGTGAGGCGACAACACTACCACTGCACCACCGCAGCTGTTATTCTGGTACTGACCATGACGAATGGAATGAATATTGGTGTATATTTTTACATTCTGACATGTAAAAATATACACCAATATTCATTCCATTCGTCATGGTCAGTACCAGGATTTTTTTATTTTGTGAGTCTATAACTTACTGAATGAATCTCCTTTACCCCCATTTGTGAATAGTCTTTGCAGTTACTAAACGTACATGTTAATAGTGTAAACAATCAAATCAGCAATGAATTTCAAGAGGAAATATAAATCAATTAAATTTTCAATGGAGTTTTTCTAATGTATATAATATAGTTATCATCTTATTGTTACATATTTATATTTCCTCTTGACAATATAACTGCCCCTTTAAGAACTTGGCAACAGTGTTTAATTGTAAATGTTAATTGATGATTTCAGATTATTTAAATTGGAGGGTTGGGATCTTTTCATTTTTTTCTGATGAAGTCCAAGTGAATTTATTATTGACAAAAGTGCTCAACTATTTAATAAATGTTTGTGCTAGTTATTTGTTCTGGGAGTGTTTTCTGATCTGACCACATTTCTGCTTGCTTACTAGTTTTTACTTTTGTGGTATTTGATGCCTAAGTTTATGTTAATAGTGTCGAGACAACTGTATAGATTCACATATATTCTGTAATGTCTATGCATTATAGGGACTCCCTCACCCTGAACAGCCAAAAATTAATATCAGTTTTAGCTGGTAATGGCTTTCTCAAAGCCCATGCAATTATTTCAATTATCTTTTATCAAAGCTGTTTGATGATAGGACACTGCCATAAGCCATTAACATAATTCACATTCTCTGGTTTACAATGCCAACAGGCACTAAGGGGTGATAAAACATGCTGAAAGCACACTACAGGAGTAAAATACCATAGATATACCATTTTTAGAAATGTAAATCTAGATATTAAAGGCAGCTTATCCACTCTTTCTCTGCAAAGGTCTGCTGTAGCATATTATTGCATTTCATCCTTAGTACTGTCAGCGAAGGTGAATTCTCTTGCACAAGATACTGATATAGCTGACCCACCTTACCACTCTGTACTAATTTGTTCCTAATACAAGCTCCTGCCCAGTCACATGGCCCAAATTGACTATTTTTATCTGTTTCTTTAACTCTGGAGAGGATACTATAGCTACCCTGTAAATACTGCCACCACATGCCCATAAAATTTGAGACTCGAGACCTAAATTACATCAAAGTGCAGAAAGAATTAGTGGTACTGTCCCAAATACCCACAATAACTAGGATACCCACCTTGACCCAGTCATTCCCCCCACATCGTCCTTCCCTTTATAGCAATCTGTGGGTGATTCCATATTAAAATATTAGGAAACAGCCCTAGTTTAACTTTATTTTTCCTACTGGGATGAGATAACTACAACCACCAATCCATGCCTCCTGGGCCCATACTTTGAAAGTGGGTACTTGAACAGTTAATATATGCATTTGTTATTCACTAGTAAATCAGACAAGACTATCCTGTCTTCTAAATCTATTACAAAACCATACAACTGCAGAAAAATAAATAAATAAAAAACATACAACTGCAGCTTTGCCATATGTAATTTCAGTCTGGGAAGATGAGTCCCTTACTAGACTTATGCATATACAATGATTTATGACTTATATGGGGGCTGGTGGCCTTCCCATAAAAAAAATCTAGGATTATTTTCTGTGCCTTCTAAACTAAGGGTGAAAAGGTAGCATGTGGGAGATGCCACACAATGAACATAAATTTAGGAAGGGTAAATATTTTAATAAAATTAATTCTACTAAGGAAGTGCAGGTGCAACTTCTTTTATTTCCATACCATGCCTGGTAGGGTTTCCAAGAAGGGGGTCATGTTTCTCTCGACCCATTTACTTAGATCCACATTAATTTGAATATTCATCCCTTACCCAGTTTATCAATTGTAACAGTAATCCTTCTCTTGCATTGAAAGCGAGCCCTCACAATGGGAAGACGTGTTTTGTTCTTATTAATCTTGAAGCCAGTAGATGCAAAGATTGTACCTAATTCTTCTAATAAAGTCTCTACCTGTGCTTTAGCATTGTTAAGCCAAATGAAGCAGTCATCCACAAACCAAATAGTAAGGAGGAGTACAGTCCTTTTAATCCTAATATTAAAACAGGTATATTTTGTAGTTAAGTATCTGCCTACTACCAGGGCCACCAGCACAAATGTATATGGGGAAGTAGACAGCCTTGTCAGGTTCCTCTAGTTAACATGGTACATGCAGATAATATACCATTAGTGTGTACCTGTGCTGATGCTTTCCAGTATAATAATTTCACCTGTTCAATAAATTCTTGTAGGGACCTATAATATTTAAAAAGGCCATTAAATATTATTGAAGGCTTTGTTGAGGTCCAGCATCAAAACCTCCAACTCCCCACATGTTGATGTGCGTAGACCTTGTATATTAAGCAAAGTTCTGATTGCATCAGGGCCACCATATCTTCCCTTTACAAAAACCTAAATGATTTGGGGAGACCAGATGATTCATAACCCTATCAAGCTTTGTAGCTAAAATCTTAGCATAGATGTTAATATCTTTATTTAGTAAGGATATTGAACTATAGCTGTTGGGATAGCATGGATCTTTAGTAGTTTAGGAAACACTAATACGTTTGCCCTGGTCATGTTGAATGGGTATCCCTCATTCCTTGATTAAAAATATAAAACGGGATCAGTTATCATACATTTCGATTTCAGCTTTAGAAGTACAGGCTCTCAACTGATTCAAAAGATCCATCTGGGCAACTGCTTGTGGTAAACTGGTCATCCGTGCTGTAGAGATGCCCCTCTCCACTGTTTGTCCATTGCCTCCACTTTTGTATTCCTACAACATAATATCATTAATTTATTTTGGGTTTGTTGTTATCATTCCTTCCTTTCTGGCTATTGCCATAATCTTAATACTCTGCATATGTTCCTTACATTTCCATGTGAGGAGTTTATATGAAGCTATGCCATGTGCTCAGTGAAACAATCTGGCTTTTTCCCAACTATCATGAATATCATGAATTTTTTGAAAATTAATTTGTTTTATTTTCTCTTTAAGGCACCTAATTTCCCAGAAGATCTCTTTATTTCTCCCCTTCTTTTCTTTAAATTCTTAAAAAAAGATTTAATTTCTCCTGTTGTTTTGCCAGTTTACTATTTATGTGCAGTTGATGTTGAGTCTTGATTTCTCTGACAAATAGTTTGCATCTGATTCTTAAATTGCTTCCACATAGCAAAAATGCTAATGTGTGCTGTTCCCAATATATTCGTGTTAAGCATACAAAATTATTTCTCATACTAGGTGTAGTCAACAGAAGTAGATCTAATTTCCAAAGGGGGTTGATAATGGTGTGGGTTTGCTGCACACTCCAGTGTAATCATGGCATGATCTGAGTGTGCTTGCGGTAAAAATCTCAGAAGCAGCAAATTTTTCACTTAGGATTCCCCCATCCCTTTCTCTTTGCCAGTACTGTAATATCAATCCCTGATAAGAAGCCTGTCTCTATCCTACAGTCCAAATGTCTTCTTGGCCTCTTCCCGTTCTATTACCTTTCTCCATTTAATTATTTGCTCCCAATACCTTGGTTCCTTTGCCGGTTTTCTCCAGTAAATTCCAGTCTCCTCTTGTCTATTCTCTGTACCCCTAATTGCAATCATCCTTGTCGGCAAAATCTCCTTTCTCCCTTCTTATGTATGCTTGGTTCTTAGAACACTTTCTGCTACTTTGTAAATATAATGCTCTCTCTATCTTGTAATTTCTCCAAATCTTTTGGGTTTCTAATACCATGCCAGGAATGGACGCCATTCTTAAGTCAAAGTATAATTAAAGTTCATGAAATTAGTATTGTTTTAATCTTTGATGTCAGCCAGACATGCTCGTTGCAGCAGCTTCAATGTGCCCAGTAATGACTCTTTCTGCAATTCATATGAAGCTACATGTATTGGTAACATATCTAAATACGATTGTAGATTCTTTTTCATAAGACTCATTGCTCCTACTACCGTTGGAACTGTCTGGGTATCTTTCTTCCATATTGCTCTCGTTCTGCCTACAAATCCTGATATTTATGACTTTGTGTCTCTCTCTGTACACAAGACACTGTAGTCACTGGGTGTAGCGATTTCAATGATCAATGCTACTTTTGTCCTCTTTTCATGAACCATTATGTCTGGTTTTCACGCATCTATCTTTTGAACTGTTTTGTAATGGGTGATCCTGCGTGAGGTAGACTTCATAATTTTCTGTGATGCTTTGTGGACCATGTTTCCAGCGTTTTTCAGCTACTTCAATATTATAATGTTTGCACAATCCCCAGTGTAACAGTCTTGCCACATTATTATGCCTTTCAGTATACAGTCATTCTGCCATTAGTATATCACCACCAGCAACGGGGTGTGCGACTGTTTCCAATTCTGTTTTACAAAACCTGCATTTGTCTGTTTCTCCAACATATTCAATTGACTTTGTAAACCGACTTGTATGTAGCCCACTATTTGGGCTGCCAATATTAACTTTTCACCTTTTGGTTTGAATTTGCCTCTGCTTAACCATTCCTGCATTCGATCCTGAACAACATGAGGTTCTTCCAGGAGTTTTCTATGCTTGCAACTATATTTATGCATCTTCCACATTTCTTGGCTTCTCATATGATCTTTCACCTTATATTCTTTCTTTTGTTTTTTGGCACATTCAGTTGCTGCCTGATTTTATCTACTTCTAGTTTGACTTCCATTCCCACTTGACACCGATATGCTTCTGCTAGACTAAGAAGGGAAGTCAACATAGATCTGTTCTCCTTATGTTTCAAAACTTTCACTATATTTGGATGTTGTAAGATCAGCAGATGTGTGTGCAGTCCCACGATTGCAGATCTATACGTGTAATCAATTTCAAGGAGGCCCAGACCTCCTTCGGGACGAGGAATATATAATTTTGTGTACACTAATTTTTATAAATCATTTGGTGAGCATGAAGCATCCTTCAATTTTTTCCTGTCTAATCTATCTAATACCTTTTGGGGCCAGTCAGTCACTCCAAAACTGTAAGTTAGGACAGGAAAAGAAAATTGGTTTATAGCTTGAATTTTTTTCCTTGATGTCAACACTGTTTTCATAATTAATTTAAGTCTTCTAAAATATTCCTTACTAAGTTTTATTAACATTTGTTCATGTTTTATTGTTGATCCTTTATCAGTTCCCAAATATGTATACTCCATCTTGTTCAAATTCTTTTATATCACATTCTTGTCCCAAACTGATGTTTTCTTGGTGCTACAGCTTTCTTGCTTTAAAGGTTGCTCTTGCACATTTATCAAGACTACATGACATTCTTATATTATCTGAAAAAAGTTTTGACTACTTACAGTTGTGCTTTCAGTTCCTCATCTGATGAGCTCTATAGCTTTAAATCATTGACAAAGAGAAGATGAGAAGTCTTTACACTTTGTTGTTTTCTAGAAGCCAAATTATAGCAATGGCCTAATATGTTAAATAGACATCTTAATGGGTTAAGGGCAGGAGCGGCCTTAGGTCAACTGGTGACCTAGACAAAAGGGCTCCATGGCCCCCCCTCAACACCACCTGGTGCCCCCATCCTGGTCTACCTACACCAAATAAATACTGGAAAAGTGCCCCTGCTACAGCGGTACCCTAGGCGGCTGCCTAGTTGGCCTATGCCTAAGGGCAAGGCAGAATAGCAGTGGTGACAGAGTCACCCTGGAATATCCCCTTTGAATTTTTATCCCTGGGATAATAATTTGTCCTTTATCATGGCTTAATTGCAAAGTGGTCTGCCACTGTTTCATAGTCACTCTAATGTAGTTAATCAGTGTCGGATGTATCTTATACATTTTTAAGCACTCTTTTATCCATGAATGTGGGATACTATCAAATGCTTTTTTGTAGCCAAGCCATGCCATACTTAGATTCTTCCCCTTTTTACAGTTTTCCACTATAACTTTATTTAACAACAAATGATCCTTTGTTCCATATGACTTTCTTTTATTGCCTTTTTATTCTACTGCTATAATTGAGTTTTCTTCTAAATGTTTATAAGCTATATATTGTTCTGCATGGCTGTTGTTATTCTCCTTAAGGATCTGTATCCAAAATGTCACTCGGTCCTTATTTCTTGAATTTCCCCATTTTATCATCATTACTTTGCAATTTAAATTATAGTTCTCTGCTTGTGTTATGTATATGAGCCTTAACTGTGTAACTCTAAAATATCCCCATAAATCAGGTAATTCTAAACCTCTTTGCTCTTTTTGGAAGGATAAACTTATCCCACTTGACCCTTGCCCTATTCCCCTCTCAGATAGATTCCTTCAACTCTTTATTAAATATTGTCTGCAACTTCTCCTCTGGTTGATACAAATATGGCTGACTTGTATATAAAACTAAAATAACTAAAAATATTTTCACTGCTTGTATCTTATCCATATCCATAAACAAAATCTTCCTGATTTTTTATGTTTTTTGTATTATCTTTTGTTTAGTCTCTTCCCATATATTATTAGTTAATAACAGAATTATTTTTAATTCATACAGTTACATATATCATTTTATTGTGTCCCCATAAATGTGGGTATTGCTGAAGCAAACCATGTGCGGGTGTAGTGTTTACAACTATAGCCTTTGTTTTATCTTCATTAATTTTATATAGCAAAAAGACCTGAAACCGTCTCAAAATGTTCCACAATTCTGAGATGTCCTTTTCCGGTTTTACCAGGTAAAAAATAATATCGTCTGCAAATAAAGCCAACTTTTCAAGATTACCATACCAATTATATCCTTGAATTTCTGAGTCCCTTAGTTTCTTTGCTAATGGCTCTAAAGCAAATAAAAGGAAAATAAGTCACCCCTATTTTGCTTCTTTGTTCAGACCCAACTTCTCAGAGAGTAACATTAATTTTTGCCTCCAGTCCCTCATACATCCTCCTAATTATTCTTATTTTTGTATCAGGGAATGCAAAATGCTTCCATTGCCTTACTCATGAAATCCTAGCTTACACTGTTGAATGTTTTCCCTTTATCAAGACCCACCAACAGCAGTATTTCCATACATTCTACTTCCCTCTGTATCAGAGGTAGGAGGTTGTCATGAAGGTTATGGTGTTTACCTTAAAGACACAAAGTGCAGGGTTTGATTCTCACATGGGGTAATTGGCTAGACTTAAAAAGGCCCATGAGAACAGTTAGCCTAGTACTAATCTGTGAACCTATGCCTATTATTATTTGATTAATGTTTTTAAACATGTGCCTCCCTTCTACAAAACCACATTGATCCATATCTATCAATTTTGGCAACACCCTTGCTATTCTTTTAGCTATCATAGACATAAACACTTTCTAATCATTGTTTAAAATTGAAATGGGCCCATATGAAACTGGATATCATACTTCCTCTCCTTTTAAAATATTGTTAAAAAAAACCTTCAGATTTACATCACTTTCTTCCCTCATAGCTTCCAAACTTCCACAGGAATATCATCTATTCCTAGAGACTTTCCTGAAGATTGATTGTACGTCACCATTTTTATCTCATTTCCTACTATCTTAACTTTTAGTTGCAGAGCCTCATCTACCTCAAACTTTGGCATACTTAACTCTTTTGTAAATATTTCCATTTGTGCTCTTTCCTGATTTTCACATTTCTCTGCTTTATACAATTTTTCATAAAATTTCCAAAATATCTTTAAAATCTCTACAGTATCTCTGGCTGTTTTTCTTGTTATAGACTCCCTAACTCTGGCAACAATCTTTTCTACTTTATATTGCCTAAGTTGTTGTGCCAAAAGTTTTTGTGCTCTGGAAACAGTTGCTTAACAGCAATCTTTCTAAACTGATGTATATTATCCAGATGATCATTTTCTCCTTAGCACCCTGCATGTACATCTTTTTGTTCTATGATACTCCCCTTATTCTGCAATACTTTAACTTTTGTTAGCTCCTCTAAACAATTCCTATTACTTCTTAACCATATCGCTTTTTTCTTTAATTTCTACCATATTTTTAAATTCCACTTTCATTTTATCCCATTCACTAGCTATAACTTTTGAAGAAATTTCCATTGCCCATGACAACTCTTGAATACTTTTCACATTCCATTCCTGAAATTCCTCTCTTTTTAACAGGTAAGTGGGGAAGCACTAGTATGTCATTTTTAGTTCATTAACTGTATTTTTACCTTAGTGCCTGCAATAGTCCTCCTTGAAATGAAAGGGTACATTTTCCAAATCTAACGTATTCTAATGTTTAGGTGGTTAAATTAGAGTGATTTTTATATACAATCTAATTTCTTCTGTGATTTCTAATTCATGACAGGAAACGACTATAAATGTTAAATCTGCATACAGTATGTTTAAAATTTTTACTTCAGTTTTTTATCTGAGGAGTCTCATTTTCTGTGACTGAATTTCCCATTCAGTTTGCTGTCACACAGAAGTGGTTATAACTGCTTGCAAATTAAGATACTACTAAGCCTTTGATATTGTTTAAGGATGTTTTGTTTATATGATGGAGTGCTAATAAGCAGCATCCTGTTTTCTGCTCCTGAAAAGCAAGGTAGTAATGTACCTCTAAGATCTGCGCCAGTGTTTTCTGTTCATAGCTACTGACTGAACACAGGCTTAATGATAGTCTGCACCTAAACAGAGCTCTTACCTGGAGCTTGACCCTGAGAAGGAAAGTTGTGAGATTTGTTCAAATATGGTTGGTAACGCAGTCACCTCACTTCCCATTTTAAGTATTAGTCTCAATGCAGTCTTTAATTTTTGTAAGGCTTATGGCAGCACATTCAGCTGTCTGGCTTTCCTTCACATTCACACCCCTGCAATTTTTGCAGTTTTTGCCAAGCCAGTGATTTTTTTTTAATTTTTGGCCCTTTACCAGACTAACCATCCATTTTCACCCTACCAAATCTTAGCAAGCACATAATCTCAAAAGGTTCCTCTGCATCCAAGTGGCAGTAACCCATCTTTATTACAGTCATTGCAATGATACTGACTTTTGTATGCCAAATATTTTACCAACTCTTTGATCACTTTTAATCTTTTTCTAATACCCTGCATAGTTACAGGTCCTACTGCAGGTCTGTGGCATATCTGAAGTGACCGCATGGCGTGGAAACTCTTTGTTATTTCTATAATTAACATACAAATGATTGCAGAGCAACAGACAGATCTTCATGGCATTTCATTCTAAATCTGTAAGTATATTTCATGGACACAAGACACTTGGAAACAGTTTCAGTCAGCAGCTACTACATTAGTGCTAATGTAATAGAATCTTAAAACTGATGGAACATGCAGTAACCCATCAGAAAATAAACATATTACTTTTTTCTACAAGAGACATGCTTGTTTCACAGCACTGTAGCAAAAAGTTCTTAGCTCATCCAACATAACATAATGTGAAATATGATGATGTTTTTCTTTTTCTTCCTAGGAACCAGTATACAAGAGTGCCCTCTCTTCTGTCTACCAGCATGTCTGTACCTACAAGGAGATGCGCTATGAGAACATTCTGCTGCCCAATTGCCCTCCTGGTGTGGATCCTTCTTTTACTTATCCAGTAGCAGTCAGTTGTGAGTGCAACCTTTGCAAGATGGACTACACAGATTGTACAGTCCAGAGCATTGGTGCAGACTTCTGTACTGCCACACGACTTCTCCTGTAGCCTTAGCCTGTATGATTAACTTATAAATAAAGTATTCTAGTATTAAATTCTCCCAATGTAGTTTGTTTGTTTTAATGAATTTGTATATCATCATACATTAAAAATGTAATTAATTTTCATCCCTAGACAGCTAGTGTGCAGAGTGATTGCTTAATATTTACCTGTGATTCAGGCATAGCCCTACAATATTTGTCCTCATACTTAGCCTTGTTCATCCTAGATTTATACATTATCTTAATAAAGTTGGATCATTTTAAGAGTACATACATTGTTAAATAACCTAAGTAAAAAGATATGAAGATTCATTACCACTGTCAAGGGATACAGTATTTGAAAATTATCTATTTTGAAAAACAATGTGCTCCTCTTTCTGACTCTATGCTGTAATTTAGAAGGGCAGTGCTATGATTTTTATGCCATGAGGTTGACAGGCATGAGCCTATGAAAAATAGTTGTCCTTTGACATATAATCTCTTTAGTGTGTAATCTTTAGCACAAATGCCCATGAGTATATTTTTAACAGTGTGAACAGGCAACATAATAGTTACTTGTACCACATAAAATGGGCAAAGTTGCATTGGAGGGTGTAAAAGTGCCACTACATAAGGACATGCTGCAGTCACATTTTGTGTTTTCTCCAATTGCAATGGTGTATTTTTTTTAATTCAGTTTCCTTATGTGCATTTGAATATTATCTATGTCTGCATGAGAGTCAGCATTTAGAGCACCTCTTGTGGCTTGCTAGTGGTGGAAAGCCTAGAGTCATTTTATTGTTACTGACATCACGACAGTTGCATTAATATATAAATATATACCACCTGACAAACTAGCATAGTGCATTTATGTGTTTAAAAGAGAGAATTCAATCATTTATTTTTTCTATATATGCTGAGATCAGCTGTTAGGCTGCCAGGCAATTAAGAGATGCCCTTAGAGCAGCCTGCTTCTGCAGACCTCCCACTCACTCAGCCCAATAATCTTACTTGCCTAAGCTTTGGTTTCTACTAGGGCTAACTAGAACCTTGTTCTGCACAGTCCATCCCCTCAAGATAAGCATGGCCATCCCCTTTACTTGTACTGTCAAGTATCCAAGTTAATCAGACTCAGGTCACCTGTGCTGCAGTCACTGCTTTATCTTTCTACACCATCACTGCAGATTAATTTATGGAAAAAGTAAAATGAGAGGCAGATTCTTCGGAGTAGAGAGTGCTGAAATACCAGCTCATACAGAGGATTATAATTGGTTCGTCGATCATAATCTGTTATGTGCTTGAGGTATGTATGCCAAGAAAGTATGAATTTCTTGGAATCCACATCGAGAACACACAATAAAGGGTTATGATCAGTGTCTTGATCATAATTCTTTGTAGTCCATGGAGATTCAACTGCTCCATGTACTACTAGTTACAGAAAAAAAAAAGTGTTTTGAAAGCTTTGAAAACCAAAAATCACAGGGAGGCACTGTCAGAAAGGCAGAGTAAAGCTTTCTGCTACATTTACACTCAACCTTTCATGGCTCTCAATGGTCCAAATTTCACAGAATGTCCAGATTTTTGTCTCATTTGTTTGGTCTGTTCCTCAGAAAGGCCATGTTTGACAACTCACAGAGGAATGAAGTCACTGGATAGTGACATACATTTCAGTTTCAGAGTTCATACCTTTGAGAAAGAAAAAAAAAACTTCCGGCAAACACATCCTGTTATTCTACGTCATCTACGTTTTAAGTTTGCAAGAGGAAAGGCCATGGTATCCCTTCAGACAGCAGTATTACCGCTGTCATTTACTAGTCAGTGCTGGCAGATTAGACTGACCTTAACAACTTATGGTTGCATCTCATGCCATTTTAACCCTTAACTGATTGTTTTCCAAATTTCTGTGTGTAATCACGATGCTCCATGCACTACATGATTGTTAAGAAGCATGAGCAAAGTAATAGTGACAACAACATGGTTTCTTAGTGAAAGGGGCTTGCATGAACATTGAAACAAACAGATAATCATGTGTGACAACAAAACAAAAATTGTGTACAGAATGTGAAGATAACACCATTTCTTTAATTCATAGGTCCAGCTAAAAAATGATTCTTGTCTCCTGTTCTTCTATGCAGCATTAAATAAGATACAAGTGAACATAAACATATTGAACTTGCATGGAACATTGCCATATTCAGAGACAGTGTGCCAGTGCATACAGAGCACAATGTACTGTTTATCAGTGCACAGTGCAGCGCATGTTTTGTTATAGCACTGTCTTCATGTTTACCATTTGTACCACTATATAACACAGGATCTATATTAAGTCATATAATGAGAGGTGAGGCATTTCTCTCTGTAGGAATGGCATGCTTTAAAGACTTGTACTGCAATATAAGCAGAATCTGTTGGCATGATATGCATTTCTCCCAAAGGATCATCTACTTATGAAACAAGCCTCCACTCTATATCAAATAATTTATCTTTCCTGGTCCTTGTAAAAACAATCTTGATGAATGTATGGGGATCGATAAGGACCTTTCAGTTAGGGGGAATACACTGTGGTATTTGCACTAACTAGGTGCCTACTTCTCTGCTAGACTGATTGCCTAGTAATAACATACGATTATACTTTCCTCATGACCAATTGTGAGAATTTATCCATCTAAATTGTATTTACTATCTTGTAGAGATGCATTTTCAATACCCCAGATTGCTATGGAGTGTTCCACAGCCCTGGTAACATTTGAGTTTTAGACTCACAGTATTTTACTGTGTCATTGATTATCATGTCATTCAACAAAGTGTTAGGCCTAGTAGGTGTCATAAAAGCAGGCTGCCACAGGTAAAGCTGTTTGAACTCAGCTTGGTTTTGCAGTGTTATGCAAGAAAGAGAGGTTTTCTTTTAAGTAATGTGTAATAGACTACAATGATAACATCCACAGATATAATTAACATATTTGACCATGTTTATCATTTGGTTTAACAATGGTTTAATTCTAACCAGCTGCATCAGGTGTTTGTTTTTTGTTAACAGTCACAGCTACTTGACTAACCCAGTCTGTTGTTTCCACCTTAATCAACAGTTTCTCTTTTCCTCAACCTCTTGTAAGAAGCACCTTATGTCTACTGCATGAATTTATGAATTCATAAATTCAATCTGTGTATTTGTTCCTACAGCCCCTTCATGAAGGCTGTTCCACTCACCTACCACACTTCAGATGAAAATATTTCTAAGCATCTTCCTCCAAGTATTAGATTTTGTGTTGTTTTCTTGTATCTTTATTTTTGAAACTTAAAGACATGCTGTAGGTGGATTGGACACTCTAAATTGGCCCTAGACATGAATGCATGCGTGTGCCTTCCGTGGAAGATTGGAGTAACTCGATACCATAAAACTCTACTGCCAATCATGAGTGGACAGGTGATCTGCTGTGGTGACCCCCTAACCGGGAAAAAGCCAAAAGAAGAAAAACACCTAAATTGGCTTTGAAAATTACCCAGAGGTACTTAAATGCTCTATCATGTTTTCCTCTGCCCCCTTTCCTCAAGATTGTACATACTGAACTTTTGCAGTCTTCTTCAAATAATATCTGGTATCTGTCTTCTGCTCCTCAAGACCACACATGTTAAGCTTGTGCTGTCACCTTTACATGATAAGAATCTTCCTCTGCCTCCTTTCCAGGAAAGTGACCATATTAAGATTTTGCTGTTTCTTTACATGATGTCTAGCAAACACAGTTCACAATTTCTGCTGCCTTCCACTTACCTGTCTCTATTATCAACATAAACTGCACAAAATGCTTTAGATGGGGTCTTACCATCTGTCTGTAACGAGGAATGACTTCTTTTTTACTGGTGTTGATTCTTGTTCCTATACACCTCATTACCACACTGGTCTTCCTTGCTGACTTGTCACATTGGTTGATTTCCTTTTGATCATAAGTTCAAAGGCTCTGTCATATTAAACCTACTTTAAAACATAGGAAAGTCCACAAACCTTCCATAAATGCAAGCAAACTATCTTGGATCTGTATCAGATGTAGTGATGGAGATGGTTTGCGCTCCTTTATATGCCAATATTATCCTTTGGCATTGGGAGCACAACCTAGTGTTTAAATCAGACTATATCTGATTTACTGCAAACTGTTTGTGCTTTTTGGATGACATATTTATACTATGGAAAGGCAGTGTAGTAGAGCTCGATAATTTTATTACATTTTTAAATGCAGCTACATATTTTTTAAATTTACATTTTCCCATTCTAGTGAAACAATTAATTATTTAGATATCACTTTAGTAAAAGACATAGACAAGCAAAGGTTTAGTTCATTATTGTATAGGAAATCCACATATTCTAATACTTAATAAACCAATAAAGCTTATAAGACCCTTTGAGAAAGGACACTGGACCTGTGATATTTTAGTGCTTTTGTTCTTTATTTAATAGAACTTCATCAGAAAATGATAAATTATCAAAAAATGATAAATTAAGAGAGACACGTAAAAAAAATAACATTTAGAGATTCTAGAACTGCCAAAAACATTTTAAAATGATTCATTAACATTAACCAATGTAAAGTAACCAGGAAGAGTGATGTGAATAATAAGGCATTGGATGTATGGGTGCATATTCAAATAGTGGCTGTGGTACAGTAACCAATCAGGACTAATACTCAAGAGCTAATACATTGGCAATGGAAACTGTTGCTAGAGACCTTTAAATAAAACAGTAACTTAGGAAAGGCTGATTGCTGAAACTTTAACAAATTGTTAGACCTTTGGTATTGCTAAAACTTGTTGCATACACAGTAAGTTGGATGATAGTTTCTATCTGTGCCATCTAAGCCTCCTGCATTTTAAGTTCAAGTTTTCATTGAGTCCCGGTGTTACTTCTGCATTGAGCAGAAGTTGCTATTTGAGTGATTTAATGTCTAATAAAGTATCAAAGTCTCCACCAAAAGGTACGATCTGTTCGAGTACAAATAATTTGAATGAACCATTGTTACACACTTTGTTGTGTTTGGCAAGAAGGTTCTTGTAATCCATAAGTAAGTATATTGGGTTTCCTGGCCTTCTGAAGGACCCTAAGCACATCCTCTGAAAAAAGATGTCTATGTGGAATCAAAATCCGACCCTAAGCACATCCTCTAAAAAAAGATGTCTATGTGGAATCAAAATCCTATCACCCACAGTGTCAGTTGAAGACTGGACAAGGGGGGATAGATCCCTTGTCTTGTGTGAGGAGGTCCACCCTGTGAGGTAAAGAGGGAACAAATGCTGTCTCAGCCAAAAGGGAGTCACCACCAAGACTTTTGGAGTGTCCTGTTAAATTTTGAACAGGACTTTCTGAAGGAGGGGAAGGGGAAGGAATGCATAAAGAAACATACCCTTCCAAGAAAAGGAGAAGGCATCCACCTTCTACAGCAGAGGACCTGGGACTCTGGCACAACATAGAGGAAGCTGTCTGTTCAGAGGGGAAGCAAATAGATCTACTTGAGGAGTATCCCACTAGTGAACAATGTCCAGAAACACATCCTTGTGAAGCATCCACTCATGGATTGAGTTAAGGTCCTGCTCAGAGCCTGCCACAATGTTTTGACCTAAGGGAACGTATGCTGCTTGAAGAGTCACTTGCTACTGGACAGCAAGATCTCATACCAGGAGTGCCAACTGGCAAAGAAGGTAAGATCTTGTTACCCTGTTTGTTTATATAACACATCACTGTGGTATTGTCTGTAAATACCTTGAGAGGTCCTGGGGAGAAAAGAGGACGAAAACCTTGAAGAGCCAGCAGAAGAGCTCTCATCTCTTTGACATTGATTTGCTCCTTCTGCGGAAGAGGTGACCACATCCCCTGTACCTTTAGGGAGCCAAAAACTGCTCCCTATCCCACATCTGAAGCATCTGTGAACAGTTCCTGAGAAGGAAGAGAGGAAGAAAAGGGAGTGCTGGATTTAGAGACAACTGCTGGATCCAGTGAAGTTCCTTCTTGAGACAAGGAAGAAGAGGAATTATAAAGTCTAGAGGATGTGCATGCTGAAGCCAAACTGCCTTCAGAAACCACTGAAACTTTCTCATGTGGAGTTTGGCCAGAAGCAGCAAAAGAATGGTGGATGCCATGAAACACAGAGCTCTCGGAGACTCCCTGGCTGTAATGGAGGCCAGAGGAAGAAGAGTTTGAAAGAAAGAAATGAGAGTTAAGGCCTTGTGAGGAGGCAGGGATGCCAGCATAGGCACTGTCTGAATCCTGCAACCTAGAAAAGGTCAGAAGAATTTTTGAAGTTCCTTGTGGACCCCAGGCTCTGAAGAACGGAAATGGCAAAATGAAGATTTTGCAACAGGATCTCTGGAAAGGAGATCTGAATCAGCAGGTCATCCAAGTAAGGAAATACTTGGATCCCCTGAAGCCTGCAAAAACACAATCACAGGAGTAAGGCATTTGGTGAATACCCTTGGGGCAGTAGAAAGGCCAAAGGGCAAAGCAGAGAACTGGAAATGCCAGGAAGCAACAGAGAAATGCAAAAACTTCCTGAAAAGGAGATGGATCAGAATATGGATATAAACATCTTTAAGATCCAGGGATACCATATAAGCCTGAGGAAACAAAAGAGGAAACAGAGTCTGAAGTGACTACATTTGAAAAGTGGGCACCTTCAGAAAAGTGTTTAGATAAGAGAGGTCTAGAATTGGTCTCCAGGTACCCTCCTTTCTGGGAACTAGAAACATTCTGGAGTAAAAACCCCTCCATTTTGGGACACAGGCACCTCTTGAATAGTACCCTGAGTCAAAAGGTCTCGAAGTACCTCTGGGGAAAAAAGGGAGTTGTTCCCAAGAAGGCTGAGGAATTCCCATAAAAGAGGCATGGGATTTTCACACCATGAAATACCCCTGGCAAAGAATGGACAGAACCCAAGAATCCTGTGTAATCTGAAGCCAAACAAGAAGAGAGAGAGAAAGGTGAAAAGAAAGAGGAAACATGGTTGGGAAAAAATGGATAGTCAGACAGCACCTGGGTTATCTGGAAAGGAAGACTTGTGAGTCCCTGAAGGCTGAGTAGCGTTAGCATGAGGAGCCCATTTGCCACTCTTTTTGCCCTTAGCAGAAGGGTGCAATTATCTGTTAACAAAGGATGACTTATTGCAGTAGTTTCTTTGAAATTTAGGAACAAGAGATACAAACACGTTTGAGTTCTATAAGGCCTTCCCCTTATCCTGAAGAGACTTAAACAAACCAGCAGTAGCTTCCCCAAACAAGTGCTTATCATCAAGATGGGCATCTATCAACATAGCATTGATATTATCAGGCAATGGTTGAAGTCAAAGCCAAGACTACATCCACATCACTGAACCAAAAGCAGCAGCCCTAGAAGAGGCATCTGTTGCATCATACCTACACTTGATGGAATAATGAACCACCTGAGAGGAAGTCCCTAACAGGGAATGAGCAGAAGTTTCACCCTTACAGTCTGGGAATTCAGAAATAACCTGAGAAAGGACAGCCACCACATACCTGGACATATGGTTCTGATAATTAATATTCCTAAAAGCCAAGGTAGCCGAGGTGTAAACCTTCTTACATAGCCTTTCCATGGTTCTGCTCTCTTTATCAGAAGGCAGTAACTTGAGCTAAGGAAGCAAATGAGAGGGCTCCATGGCCGCGGTGGTGCAGTGGTTAGCTTTGTTGACTCACATCAAGAGGTTCCCTGGTTCTATTCTCGGCCGGTGCCTTCTGTGCGGAGTCTGCAGTGGTGTAGTGGATAGCATTGTCACCTCACAGCAAGAGGTTTTCCAGTTTGATTTTTGGCTGGTGTGCCTTCTGTGCGGAGTCTGCATGTCCTCCCCATGGTTGACTGAGTTTTAAAGACATGCAGGTAGGTGTGTGCATGTGAGTGTGCCTTCTTTGATGGTTGTGCGCTGGGCTGGCAACTCAACACCATAAAACATGACTGCCATTCAATCTGCAGACCGGTGATCCGCTGTGGCAACCCCTAACTGGGATAAGCCAAAAGACATTGCTTTGCTTTTGTCAGAGGCTACAGGCACCACTGAGGGGTCAGCAGCACGACAATTGTACAAAAAGTTACAGTTCTCAGGCACCCTATAAAACCTATCAGGTTTCTTAGGAGCCAGGGGCAAAGGATCAGGAGCTTTAGAGGCATTGGAAAAAGCATCCAACAAAGCAGTCAAAACAGGAGGAATAGCAGAAGGTTTTGCAGATTCTATCTGCAGCAACTCATAGTGCCTCTTATTGATTTCAGAGACTGCAGCACAATCCCATTTAAAAAATTCCATCAACCTGAAGATTGTGTCCCCCAAAAAAATTCTTCGAAGAGAGTATCAGGACTGTTAGATTCCTCTTCCTCTCACCCATAGTCCAAAGAAGAAGGAATTTGGGAAAAGTAAGCAAAGGATTCCTCATCAGATTATGATTATGTGTCCCAGACAGATATGTCCTTAGCCCTAAGCAGTATCCTACCATTTCCCAGGATGATGCAATGATCTAAACAAAAATGACTGACTTCAACAATTAGGTCAGCTTCTGGTGTCAGTCCAGGGGGATCCACTATCTGCTAACCTGGAAGGATATGGTAGACAAACCTCTCTGCTTTGCAAGTGATGCTCTGCATCTGTATCTCCTAGTTTTTGATTGCTGGCAAAGGCCCTTACCTCCACTATACTGTCTTTTTTTAGGCAATGTCAAAACAAATTTTCCAGTGTAGCAAAATCAAATCGAGACAAACTCTGGGTCATGCTGCTTAATGCTAGGAGTTTAAACATGAAACTTCATTCCCTGGAAGCACTCCTCATCTTGAAGGATGCTGATGTCTGTAGGCCAATAAAAGCAACCTGGCTGTGCAAGCAAGGCTACAATGCCTTCCACATGTTCAGACCTCAAAATGAGTGTGAAAGAACCAAAGGTGGAGGTGTATCCATCTTCATTAAAACCAAATACACTTCAAGACTGGTTAAACAACATAAATCTCTCAAACTACTCCATGTCCAATTAACTACTGGGAAAGTACCAGACCACATTATTGCTAGCTATAGATCCCCCATCATGAGCCAGGATAAGCACACTGCCTACCTCTATTTACTGGAATCCCTCGCCATACAGCCAACACCTTAGTCATGGCAGACTTCAACTATCCTTCCATAGACTGGGACACACACACACACACACACACACACACACACACACACACACACACACACACACACACGAGCCAAAACACACTTGCCTAGAAGTTCTTGGACTTTGTTGCTCTGGAAGTTAGTCTGCACTCCCATTAGGGGCTCTAATATTCTGGACATAGTACTCGCCAACATGGGGGGGAGGTCAATGTACTTCCCCATGCATGATGCCCTCACTGGTTATGTCAGACCACAAATCAGTCTCGTTTGAAGTAACTACTGTAACAGACACCTTGACAAAAACAAAAATTATAAAAAAAAAACTTTTCCAAAGCTAACTACAGCCTGATAAGCAATTGTATAAAAAGCTTCATACCACCTGCAATCGCAGACACAAATGATCACTATGCAGATGTGTATGTAAATGCCCTGTACAAACATGTAAGTCACTGCATAAACCCTCTTGTACCTGACTGGATCAAAACCAGGTCTTCCCATAAAAACAAGCCAACCATGGTGTTCTTCAAGTATAAACCAATTATATAATAAGAGGAAGAAACTGTTGTCCAAAAGCAAGAGGGATATCACTCTGCAGAGGAAGAGTTTACTCTTAAGCCTAAACAAGAAAATCAGAAATATTGCAAAGTCTTCTAAAGCAATCTATAAAACTAAAATCGCATCTTTAGCCAAGGGTAATCATACAGAATTCTTTAACTACATCAGAAGTCTAAAAGGGAATGCCTAGCTATGTGCTGAACTGGTTGTAGATGGGATCACTCATACAACACTGGAAGATATGGCCAACCTGTTACCTGACAGATTCAGCACAAACTTCACCCTTTTATCCCTACATACCATATCCCAAGTCATACTGGACAGCAGCCCTCTGCCTAGTATCTCTAGAGAGCTGGCCATCTCAGGGCTCGCCAAAGCCAAAAACACGGCCTCAATAGGACCAGATAATATTCCACGGTGTTTACTAAATCTAAAGCAAGACCTAGTAGACCCACTTAGCATTCCCTTTAATCATAGCTTGAGAACTGGCTATGTTTCTGCAGGCTTCCAAATGCTGGACCCAACCCAGTTTGTCTTCATTAAGGGTAGATCATGCTTATTAAACCTGGTAGACTTCTTTGAGAATGTCATCAAAGCCCTAGACAAAGGTAAAACAGTGTACGCAGCCTATCTCGACCTTGCCAAGGCTTTCAACACAACTTCCCACTCTGGCATTACTGAGAAACTCTCCCAGGCAGGGATTAACCCTTATGTTACTAGATGGGTAGCCAACTGGTGCCTGACAGAACACACACTATCAAAACTGATAATTCCACATCACCAGTAGACCCAACATCAGTGGAGTACCACAGGGGGTCTGTGCTGAGCTCTTTACTGTTTGGCATCTATTTCTCAGACGTCCAGGTCAAAGTAGATGGCCTTTGGCTCATGAAGTTCACTGATGATTGCAAACTGGGGAGTCCTCTAATGATGTTAGCTTATTACAAGAAGGGCTAACACAAACAAATGACTGCTGCCAAAGCCATGGTCTAAAACTAAATGCAAAAGCAGTATTATTCCCTTAGGCAAAATGGATTTCCCTATAAATTACAATACTGACAGCACCCCCCCCCCCGAGTTCCAACCCCATGGTGCAAGACTTGGGAACAAAAGTTGATAGCAATATGAACTTTGACAACTATGTTTCCACAGTGGTAAAGAAAGACTTCTATGTAGCAAACCTCATAAGCAAGGGCATAGCATCCAGGTCAAGGGATGTTATAACTCCACTGTACTCGACCCTCATCAGAGTACTAATAGAGTATAATGCACCTTTTTGCATGTACCTCACCAGGCACCTGCAGCACATGGAGAGACCTCAGAGGTTTCTCATTAAGAAAATACAGGGACTCCAAACCATGGACATGAACAGGCTGAAAGCCCTGTCACTTTACTCTATATCTTACAGGCTGCAGAGAGGTGACCTGTGCCGGGCCTATAGGACAATCTCCAACCCTGTCCTAATGGAAATGCTGCACATCCACAAGTCAAATGGCACAAGAGTCACTCACTCTAGGGATCCTAACCTAGCTTGTCACATTAACAGAACATACTGAAGAGGTAGATATGTCTCCTGGAACAGACTTCCTATTCATGTAAAACCGATCTTCTCACTGACTCTATTCAAAAGCAACCTAGATAATTGGATGGGAGACTGCAAATTCACCCCTTGGGTGGCACCCATGTCCCTCATGGACAGGGGTAGCTGATGTTGATCACAGATCCACTCTGTTCATAAATTCATTTTGAAAACTAGCCAAAAAGTGCAAATGGGCATACTTGGGATTAATAAGGCTAGGCTTGTAAAGGCTCTACAGCCGCTGGCCTAGTAACCTCCTATGAACCTATGAATTACTGAAAGTGTTGATTTTGCAACAATTAGGTTCACAGGTAGGTACTAGGCTATCTGCCCGAAGGCATTTATAAGCCTAGTCAGAATGTGTTGGCTTTCGCCGCCCCCTTACATTAGTTCCCTGTGCCTCTGTCCAGCATAGCCATTGAAGTGATCCCTGGGGTAAACTTTCTGTTCCCCATCCACTCGTCAAAGTTTCTCTTGAAGAGGGTTAGCGAGGAGCAATGCCTAATGTAGATTGGAATCTTGTTCCAGAGCATGGGAAGTCTCTAGGACAGGAATATATCCCTCCAGCATGTCCTATTTATTGTTGTGGTGAGGTTTAAATCCCTGGAGCATGTGGCTCGAGGGGATATGGTTTGCTTTAGGTGGAGCATGTCCATCAATTCTGGGTTGGACATGGCCTTGTATGTCAGGCAGACATCACCTCTGAGTAGGCGGTATGCAACTGAATACAACTGGAGTTTCTTCAGTCAAGCTGTATAGGGCATCTGCTTGAGGCCAGTGACCCTCTTGGTGAGGTACTTCTGTGGTCTTTCCAGTTGTTGCAGGTGTCTTGTAAGGTACATCCCAAATGGGGCATTGTACTCTATGATGGGTCTGAGGAGTGATGCATAGAGGGGCCCAATGACCTCTTTCGATCTGGATACAAATCCTTTTGTGATTAGGTGGGCCTCATAGAAGGATTTTCTAACCACTTTGACAATGCGATTATCAAAGGAGAGGTTACTATCTACTTGAGTCCCCAGATCCCTTATTACGTCTTCTGTATTTAGGGGGCTACCACCTATGTGGTAGTTTGTGGGTACTTTGTTTTTTCCAAAGGGGATGACTATGCACTTTTTTGGCATTTAGCTTGAGGCCATGGTTTTGACACCAGGTATCTGTTTCAGTGAGACCCTTTTGGAGGATGTCTGTGTCAGCCGGAGTCAATTATAGCCCCTAGTTTGCAGTCATCTGTGAACTTGGTCAGCCATAGTCCTCCTGTGCCTGCCCGTACCATTGAGAAGTATATGCTGAACAGGAGGGGTCCTAGGACTGAGCCCTGGGGAATGCCATTTGTAACTGGTTTAGAGTCAGACCTAGCTCCTACAACTCTTACCATTGTGGGTTCTGTCCATGAGCCAGTTGGCAACCCATCTCGTGATATAGGGGTTTATGTTCAGGCTGGTGAGCTTCTCTATGATACTTAAGTGGGGAATGGTGTTGAAGGCCTTTGCGAGGTCTAGGTAGGCTGCGTCGACCACCTTTCCCTCGTCTATAACCTTTGTAACTGTCTCAAAGAAGTCCACCAGGTTTAGGAGGCATGATCTGCCCTTAACAAAGCCGAATTGGGTAGGGTCCAGTGTTTGGAGGTTCCCAATGTCTCTGTTAATGAGATCCATGATGATGCACTCCATAGCTTTGCAGACCAACTAGTCAGGCTTATAGGGCGATAGTTCCCGGGGTCCGTTGTGGCTCCACCTTTGTGGAGCAGAATAACCATTGCTGTGTGCCAGTCTGTGGGCATGTAGCCTGTGGAGAGGCTGAGTTTAAACAGTGTGTTTAGGTGAGGGGTTAGTTCATCTTTGAGCTCATGTAGAATGCAGCCTAGGGCACCGTCCAGTCCATTGATGCTGTGTTTTTGGCTTTGGAGAGGGCTGTTTTAACCTGAGTGCCTGTGATTTCAGGGGCACTACATTCTTCTGGTATAGTTATGGGCCCTTTTGGGGGTGAGAGGGGGGGGTGAAGTTTGCACTGAACCTGTCTGCCAGGATGTTGGCTATATCGGTCGATTCAGTGTATTGTGTGCCATTCTGCACTAACTCTGAGCAGATCTGAGAATTGCCACTTAGATTCTTGACATAGCTAAAGAATGCCTTGTGGTTATCTTTGGAGTCTGTGTCAGTTTTTCTTTTGAAGCTAGCCTTGAATGATTTTATGAGTGAATGTAGTTTCTTGCTGATACTGATCAAGGATGTCTTCCCTTCTTGGGATTTTACTCTTTTCTGTACTAGTTTCCTCCTTCTGTTGTATAGCTTGTTTATGGCAGGGGTCCACCAGACTGGTTTCCTTTTCTTGAAGGAGTGAGTCTTGGTTTTGTTTGGGATAGCACGATCCATGCATTCTTGTAGGTGCCCGTAGAGTGCATTAGTAAAGGATTTTGCAGCTTGGACAGCATTATCCTTTAGCATGGGGGCTCTGAAACTTCCCACCTAGGTCTTAAGTAATGTGGTTTGCTTTTGGAAAGTTTTTCACAGTGGTTTCTTTGACCAGGGGTGGTGGCAGAATGTGGACATCCAGAGTGATTAGTTTATGGTCAGATCTAACCAGCGAGGGGTTGACCTCCAGTGTGGAACACCGGTCTCCCATGTTGGTGATGACCAGGTCCAATATGTTGTCACCTCTGGTGGGGGTGTTGACCAGTTGATCCAGGGCATTTGAGTTTATAAATTCCAGGAAATGTTAGGCAAGGGAGTTTGTACTTGAGTAGTTCTCCCAGTTAATGTTTGGGTAATTAAAGTCACCCAATATCAGGGTGTTTGGTAGGACCTTTATGTGGTTGATCTCCTGAAGCATCGTGCTGTGCCACTAACCTGGAGGTGTGGGTATCCTTGATGAATATGGATACTTCCCCGCCTTTTATATTTCGGTCCGGGTTTTGTGGCCGAAATGTATGGTATGAGTTGTAGCCTGGTAGTGCTGGGGTGCTCTCTTGAGCCTTAAACCAGGTTTCTGTTACTGCACATATATCAATTTTCTCTATTCTGAGGAGTGCCTCGAGTGCGTGCATTTTGAGGTTTAGACTTCTGGCATTGAGTAGCATTACCCTCAGCTTTTTGTTACTTGTGCTATTTACGGCGGTGGGTTTGTCTTTTGAGCCTTGCCTAAAAAAGGCACTATGGGGGGTGGTAAGAGCCTTGACCAGTATTTGAAAGCCTAAGGGTGACAGGTGCAAGCCATCTCTAGTGAAGCAGCGTGGCTTGTTGAGCATGTCATCCCAGGCTGACAGACACTGGATCCCCTTTGAATGACACCAGAAGCTTAACCAATTGTTGAAATTGATAATTTTTTTCTCTATATTGTGGTATCATTCTTGGTGAGGGCAGGATGCTATTCAGGGTGAGGGTCATACCGGCCTGGGCTACATGATCAGAGAGCTTCTCCATGTCTCTTCATGTAGTCCAGGGAGGTACGGCTCAGGTCATTCACACCAACATGGACAATGATAGAGTCATATTTGTACTTGTTCTGGAGTGACCAGAGTGCTTGTGTTATGTGGCGGATCCTGGCACCCAACAGGCAGCTAACAGTAACTTTCTCCTTGTTCAGCCTAGTGAGTGGGATGTCAGTGTGCCTGATTATAGAGTCACCTATTACTAGTGTGTTGGGTATGTTATTGTGCCTTAAGGGCTGTGATTGTGTGTCACACTGGTTTTGTGAAGTATGTGTTTAATGATTTGTGTTGGGGGGGGGGTGGAGGTTGTTTGGATGTCTGCTTTGGAGGTCTCTGTTGCTTTTGCAGATTTTTATTTAGCTCCTCCGAGTATGTTTTCATGTATTTATGCATGTTTTTTTGCCAGTGCTGGTTTCATATGTCTATGTGAAACTGGTGGTGTGATGCAAGTAATTCCCTTCTCCTCTTGACTGCCTGGTCCAGTCTTGGGTTGAGAGAGCTTAGCCTCCAGTTTGGCTGTATAATTGCATCTCTCGCATGCATTAGTGTTTGGTGGAAGAGGAGAGGGCTGTCTGTGTACATGAGGCAATTGTAACATTGCCTCAAAATGCCCAGATTCACCAGTTGGACCGGAGAGTACACCTGAAACTGCCCTTCGGACATGTCTGGATAGGTACAGGGAACTGTTTTACTGATTGGCTGGTAAGGTCGAATAGAGAGCCTTGTCCTTCTCTACAGTATGGGGGTGGGGGGGGGGTTTAGTGCTAAGGTTATTAGTGCTTGCTATGGGTTTTGAGCAAGTGCCGGGATGAGAAGTGAATGGTTTGAGTGCTTAAGTTGAAAGTTTGTCTAGTTCCAAGGAAAAAATTGAAAAGTAGACTTTGTGTTGCCGGGAATAGTTATACCCTAGCTAACCAGCGCTGCCCAGTGCACACCACCACACAAATGCGAGTTTTATAGCAAGGAAATGAAAGAGATACAAATTAGCCCAAAATGGCCAATAAACTACTCATTTCTGGGATGAAACTACTCCTCCAGGGACAGATAGGCTGCTCAAAGCTCTCTCTCTCTCTCTCTCACAGTGAATAGAGAAACTTCCTTATATCCAAGTAAGGTATGGGCAAACACAGAAACTTGTAATACAGTCCTGAATTCAGCACTAACCTGAAAACTGGACTTTACTAGGTTAGAAAGGCAAGAAAACAAGTATTTTTTTTTTTTTCAAAAAATAAAGCAGATACAATAAAAAAAAGCACTTTAAATGCACAGAAATGGCTATCACACTTGTGTGTAGCCTACAACATTTAAACAGGTATCTTAAACACAAAAACAACTTTGTTAAAGTGCAGGCAGTAAAATAAGTACAATATGTAGCTGAAACAAACTTTTTAAATCACAGAAACTCTAGAAAATTGGCGTTTTAGGTGGAATTAGCTAAAGGCAGCAAGAAAATGCAGAAAAATGATCCTTAATCACTCTGAAATCTCTCTTTTGTGTTTCTGCTGCTGTAGAACTCTGCAGGGCACCAGGCAGGAGTTTGCTGAACTGTATACTTAATAGCATGCTGAGCTGTATAATTAAAAATAAAATTTATCTTGCATCAAATCCTTCTACTACACTACCCCTCACTAGTAATATTTTGTTCATATCTTCCTTACTTTTCTCCACAACTAGTATTTTGTGACCTCTCTATACTTCTCCTACCCTTTAACTTATCTCCACATCTCTTCTATTTCAAATCTTTCACACCAACCCCTTTTTAAAGGCTATGCAGTTTCTTTCATCTAGCCTTTCTTACTTATATCTTGTAATATTTCCCCACTATCTTTCATAGTGCTGCAAATGTGACTTCTTTATTGCATCTAGACACCTAATGTATGTTATGCTGTAATTTTATTTCTAAATTCCATGGTATGTATAATTCAGTTATGCTGAATACTAGTGTAAACTGGCAACTGTATTATTTTTCTGGTCTCTGGAGCTTTTCTCGCCAGGCCTGTGCTGAAAATGGGTACTTCTGGCCCATACAAACTTTCCCAGTAAACAAAACAAATGTCAATAAACACTACTGTAAGTTGAATCACACAGCTATTTCCGAATTAACTATGTATTGCATATGATTTATGTACCTATTTCTGAATAGTTCTGCGCCTGTATGCACTCATGTTCTAATGTCTATAAGACCTCTGTATAGTACCATATGTTGATATGACTTTTTTTGTGGGCCCCCCAGCCTCCACTGGAAAGGGATAAATGCCCAACTGGACTTTCCCAGTCAATAACTGCAATTAATAAATAAAAATACACAAAATCTAAGTTTGAAGGTATCCAAGTGGTTTACAACTTATTGAGGAACTGACTTGCCGAGTACAAAATTCAGTGAAGATAAACTATCCAATAACTGTTTTCTATAGTAAATCATTGCTGACATTGTTCCTAAGTGTGAACCAGCAGCTAAGAATTAAATTGTAATATTTGGTAATACTGATTGACTGTAACCATGTGTGGCGTATGAAGGGCGAGGAAAAATAAGAGGACACATGCTCCAACTAAAAGACAAGTAAGAGCTATGCTGGTGTGTGTGTGTGTGTGTGTGTGCACATGAATGTAGGTATATGTGTGTGGGAGAGTGAATGGGGGGGGGGGGTGGTTGCCTGTGCCAAGGAAATGCATAGGCTGCCACTACTGACTACCACATGAAAGTGCTGATTTGCACTCATGTAAAGGGCAATTCAGAGCCATACAATTTAGCCAACAATGAGATCTTTCCTCTAGTATGTTTCTAAGTTGCCTTTTCCTGCATTGTGGAAACAAGTCCCTTTTGTTTGTATCTCTTACTGCCAGTGGTGTTTTTTTTTTCTATATCCCTGGGTAAAAGGAACAGCTCAGTCTGCAGGAATATTATAATTACTATTTACACTTCAAGATTTTACTTGACATTTTCTGACCTATTTCTATGGCATAAAGGGAGAAAGCCCTGACTGCACTCATCAGCATCAACTCCATTTTTCCCATTTTCTACATAGAGTTGAGGTATGGTGTCAATTGTCACCATTTTCCTTGTATCAGTGTCAATCATCTACCTTCTTCAAATGTTATGCCCGACAGTCACAGGTCTTCTATCATACAATTTCTTACCTACTCTGCCTGTAGTGCCCAGCTTTCTGTACCATAGAGTAGTACTGATCACACAGCTGTTTTGTTCACCTTACTTTTCAGCTTCCTTGGCATTTTTCCATCATACACTATACCTGACACACTGACAGTTATTTGCAGTCCCCCTGATTCTAGCTTTGATATCCTCATTCAGAATTCCCTTCTCCTCAAACACGCTCCCAGATATTTGAAGTTGTTAACATGTTTCACTACTTCCCTTCTATCTTAATTCTCAGCATCTTAAGATTCCCCCATTTGCTGCCATTACAACAGTCTTATTTGTACTTAGTTTTATCCCTTCAGTTTTGCATTCCATACACCTATACTTTGCTGAAGTTCTTGCTCAGAGTCTGCCTGTAATGGTACATCATTTGCATACAGCAAATTTGTGGATCAGTCCTCTCCAAACTCTTTGCTAATGTAGTGCACCACTAATATGAACAGTAGTGAGCTCAGAAATGAAACCTGATACACACCCACTCCCACTAGGAACTCCTCTGTAACACCAAACACTTTTCATACTTGAGTCACTGGATCCTTGAACATATCTTACAAAAATTCTACCAATGTTTCTGGGACTTCAAACCACCATATAACTGCCCAAATCAACTTTATGTAGACCTTGCCATATTGCATTCTCCAAGTCTAGGAATGCCAGTTGGACTCTTTCCTCATCTCTAGCTTTTTCTCAACTATCTGTTTCACTGCAAACTTGGGTCAGTTGAGTTGCATTCTGACTGGAATCCATCCTGCTCATCTCCCGTCTTTCTACTGCTCTGTACATTTAATTCTGTATACTAATTTATTAATCACCCTCTCCAGAACCTTCATGCAGTGCGACATGAGTTTGATACCGCTGTACTGCCCAAAGTTGTGAATGTCCCCTTTGTTCTTGTACACTCGCACTTACATGCTTGTCATCTGGGATAAGCTTTTCTCTTAATACTGAGCCATTTCTCCCCATCTCACCCAACATCTTGATCATATCTGCAATTACCTCATCTAAGCATGTTTCTTTCTCTGATTTCACTTTACTTAGTGCTGTTCTTACTTCACATAGGGTGGGCGTCTCCTCTTCTTTCATCATATGCTGTGTCTGGGGTAGAATAACTTCTGTGGAGTTTTCTTCAAATAGAGGTTTCTGAAGGAACTCCTTCCATATACCTTTAATGGCCTTTGCACTGGTCAGCATGTTGTTGCTGGTATCCATTATGAAGGGTGTCTATCTTCTTTATTTTTCCCTTGTAATCTGACAGAGCTTCTTTATGCTATCTACTGAGATGCTTTCTAGAAGTTGGTAGAGTGCCTCTGAAGTCTTATTCTTTGCTACTGCAACTCCTCTCTATCCAGTTTGATTGTTTGTGTCTTTCAGCTTTTCCCGGTTAGGGGTCGCCACAGTGGAACTCCGGTCCGCTAATGATTGGCAGTAGATTTTTTACGTACTGGCTTGCCGGGTCTAACGCACAACCTTCAATGAAGGAACGCCCATTCACACATGTCGCTACACAGAAGACGCTCTGAGAATCGAACAGGCAACGTCTAACTGTGAGGCGACAACGCTACCACAGCACCCCCACCGCAGTGTTTCTCTATCCAGTTTGATAGCCAACCAATATTCCTCTATCCAGTTTGATAGCCAACCAATGTTCCTTCTTGACAGTTGGTCTGTCTTTTCTATCTCCCACTTTTTTCCCTTATTCCTCCTTTCTTTTGATGACTTCCTGGACCTCTGCATTTCACCACCAGGTTTTCTTTTTATATACCTTGCTTCCATACCTGGCTTGGTCACATTCTATAGTCCTCACATATGTCAATTTGCAGTACTGACATTGTTCTTCAACTCTACCTATTTCCTCTGCTTCCTGAGGTGCTGGAGTGCTGAGCAATTCCTTGAATTCTTGTGCTTTCTCTCCAGTCAATTCCCAAGTGTTCACCATAGTCTTTGTTGATCTTAGAGCCTTCTCTGACCATTGCTTGCAGCTCATTGTAGCAACCACTGGTTTATGCTGTGGGCGGACTGATTCACAAGAGATGACTTTGCAATCACTGATTCTATGCCAGTGCCCTTTCCTTACAAGGAGAAAGTCTATCAAGTTGCATGTTGGCCACTCTTGCAAGCCATCTGCTGGATGGAAATCCAGAATGGCCTCTCCTTCTTTATTCCGGTTGCCCCTCCCACATGGACCCAGGCAGCCCTCATATCCTGCTCAGTCTGTCTCTATACAAGCATTCAGGTCATCCATTATCAACTCCAACTAATGCTGTCCTGCTTTTCTTGGTAGATCCTGCAAATGCTGCTGGAATGCACCATTTTCCTCATGATCACAACTATGCTGTGGGGCATATACTGAGAGTATGAATAGTGCCATAGCCTTATACTGGAGTCTAATTGCCATGAGCATGTCACTAATTCTGAAGACATTCATCACTGTTTTATGAAGCCTCTCCCTCATCACAATTCCCATACCTTTCTAGTCTGTCCTCCTGAGCAGTACACTCTGGATCCCAAACCAAGTGGCTTTGCTGCCCTTCCATCTTGTCTCCTGGATACACAGGATGTCCATCCTCTTCCTTACCATCATCTCCAACCTGCATCCTGTCAGTGAACCTATATTAAGTTTATCAATCATTATTTCATGTTTGGCTGGTTGACTGATTCCATCCAGATTTGATTCAACAGATCTATCTCGGGTAACTGACACTGGCTGACCAGTAGCTTATTGACCCAGGGCTGCTGGGCTTTATGGCAGGGACACACACACTCCTCCCACTGTTAGCATGGATCTAGCATAGGTCAGAGTAGACCAGGTTCTCAACTCACTTATTGCTAGCAAATAAGCATGCCCATTTTTGTGACAAAATCCTCTAGCCAATTTTTATACCAGTGAGTGGCTAGCCCTGTCACAATATGCAGTCTGTGATCCATGTTCTCCTACCTACAGAATGCTGTACATCACAGTTAATGCCCAAAGTGGTTGATCTATACAACTCTTTGCCCAAAAGGCACCATTGAGAGTTTGTGCTGCAGCCCACAACTCCAGTTTTAGGAGCTTTTTAGGTGGAAATACTCAGCATGTTTCTGGGAGTGGGGAAACCCCACAGAGACACCAGAAGAACATGCAAACTCTGTCTCTCTCTCTCTCTCTCTCTATATATATATATATATATATATTTTTTTGTAAATGTAATTTTCTGAAATTAGGTACTGCAACTGCAGCTGAGTAAAGCTCAGAAGACAATCTTCTCTACTGAGGAAACAACACAGAGTACAGGAGTTGCCTGCCTGATCCCCCCACAGCCAAAGCATCTTACTCAAGTCAAAGTGCTGAACTGAATGAAAAAGTATATTAGCAGCGTACATCAGCTATATTAATAAATATTGCTTCTGTAACTATATGCAATAGCTGTGGTGTTCTTCTCAAGGCAGAATTACCTCCTCTTATTTAAGATGCATCAAGTCAAGCTACCAGCTCTCAGTTGGAAATATAAGCTTTAACATTTAGTAAATTCCCCTTCCCTGGTTGTCTTTGTTGGAGTATGATTCCATATGTAGGGTCTTTTTGTTAGATGATATACTTTAAAAACTGATTTTTTACCTACAAGGTGCAACAATTTCAAACTTATGTCCACAGCTTATCTGAAATAATACTGTGCTGGTTTGTGATTTGTTGATTTTAACTGTTATAACAAAAAGCGATTGTGAAAGATAATGTAAAGGAAATCCAGCATTTATGTGATGAGCACAAATGGTATGGTAAGTCAGAATAATGACTTTAGCATACTTTCTTTAATATTTAGTCGCATATTTGTGTGTGATTTTCTCATAGAAGATGACTTAAAATTTCTTTGAATTCTTTGGTAACCGATTTTGATTATTCTTTTCTTTTAGAATTCTTTATTTGCTTTTAGCTAAAACTGGCTTCCTTAAATGAGTATAGTATGTACAGTGTACTAAACATTATGTATATTTAGAGGTAATGCCTGTTAACACTGGTGACCTGTGTTCCTCATGTCAAACGTTGGATAATTTGCTTACCATTATTAGAGTGAATCTAGACTTACTGATGATGATTTTACTCGTGCAATTGGCACATTTTGGAAAAAAAAGAAGTGATGTATTCACCATAATGTTCCATCTGTGTTATCCATTTTCATTCTTTCTCAACCTGTGGGTTCGGATCCGATCCATCAGATCCGACTCGGCCGTTACAATAGCTCGTGGTAATAAAGAAATCTCAAGCTTCTCCCTTACCCATAATGCACCCTTCCTAAGTAACTCAGATCTGGTTTGCCAATAGAAAAAAAAATCAGAAAGGTGTAGAGAGATGATATCTGGAGCTCAGTACAGTACTGATTGACATTTGTCTCTGGCACCACCTTCGGAAAAAAAGATGGATTAGTATGCAGAGATACTCTGTGAAAAATCAAATATGGTGGTTGGGAAGATGAGTCTTGAATATCTGAAATTCTTGCAGAAGTTATGGCTAGCAAGAAAATAGTTTTCCAAGAAAGGAACCTCAGATCGCACTTAGCTGCTGGTTCAAAAGGGGGTGAAATTTCGAGATTAATGGAGTCAGGGGAAAGGCATAAAGACAGGAGGGCCAGCTGTGAAGAGCATCCCTCGGTGACTCCCCACTTGGGGGGATCAGGGTAAAGAAGCCACTGTACTTGCTGTTTAGGGAAGAGGTGAAAAGATCACAGCAAGGCTGACCCCACTGACAGAATATCCTTTGTCACATTTTGATTGCAGGACCATTCGTGAAGTAGAAGAATGTACCTGCTCAATTTGTCTGCTCAATTTGTCTGCGATCACACTGGACTTCCCTGGAATATGCATTGCTATAAGAAAGCTGTTGGATGAGATCACCCATTGAAACACATTGAGAGCTTTTTGACACAAGGGGTAGGATCTTCTTCCCACTTGTTTATTGATGTACCAGACTACTGACATGCTGCATGTTTGAATTATAGACATCCCCAAGGGGAGAGCATCCTGGAAAGCCTGCAATGCAAAGAGCACTGCTCTCATCTCTAGGACACTGATATGCCAGTTGGACTCTTTGGGGAACCAAGTATTTTGGACAGTTATCTCCAGAAAATGCCCCCACCCTACCTAGGAAGCATCTGTGGTCACTGTGGCCTTGGGCTGGGGAGAATGAATGGACAATCTTGTAGAATTTGATCTGATTGAATCCACCACGAGATCTTTTTTGGATATTTTGGGGAACTTTATCTGAGTTGACATCTGTTGGTGATGGATAGACCATTGTGCTGATAGCTGCCACAACAGAATTCTCATGTGAAATCTGGCCTGTGGGACTAGCATTATTGCTGCTGCCATGGACCCTAGATTCTGAAGAACCAGTCATGCTGTGATTTTGTTGCTGCAGATTATTTTTGTGAGTTGCAATCTGATTATTTTCACTCTTGAAGGGGGGAGTCAGGCTATTATTTCTTTTGTATTGAGAATTGCTCCTATAAAGTTTAAACTTTGAGTGGGCTCTAGATGGACTTTCTCATAATTTATGGATATGCCTAGATGTAAACACATCTGGAGAAAGTAGTCTCTTGACTTCAATAGTTGATGCCTGGTTGAAACGGAAATGAGCCAGTTGTCTATATGTAGAAATACCTGGAATCTATGCAGTCTCAAGTGAGCTACTACTACTGCCATGCACTTGGTAAACACCCTGGGAGCTGTGGTGAGACCAAAGGGCAGAACTCTGAACTGATACAGGATCTCAGCCGGAAGTGGAAGTACCTCTTGGATTGCTTGTTCATCTTTATGTGATAATCAGCATCCTGAAGGTCTATCAAGCATGTCCAGTCATCCTTTTCCACAAACAGAAGAATGGACTGAACCGTGACCATCTGGAAATTGTCACATCAAACAGACTTGTTTAAGTTGCTGAGATCCAAGATTGGTCTCCAGTCCTCTGTTTTCTTTGGCACTGAAAAGAATCTTGAGTAAGTTGTAGATTTTCTCTGGTCTGGTGGGACCTCTTTGATGACCCCTTTTTCTAGTAGTTTTTGTACCTGAATAGCTGCTTGTTCCCTCTGACTGGATTGAACATTGGGGATTTTCTTGCAATGGGGAGAAGGAAGGGAAAATGGTAATAATATATCCTCTGGAAATGATCTTCTGCACCCAGGTGTCTGATGTTATTTCTAGCCAGGCTGTCCAGTGCAGTGGCAGTCAACCCCCGATTGCCTCCAGACTAGGGCAATCAGGCCTCCATTCAGGAGCACTGGAAGGGTATGCAATAGAAAGTTTCTCTGGACCCTTGGTTTTGTGGGCCTCCTCTGCTACGAGGGTGGCATCTACCATTGGAGCCCCCCTCATCCCTGGAGGAACTACTTCCAAGGGCATCTTGAAAAGACTCTTGGGATTTTCTGAACCACATTTTTCCACTACTTTACTGATTCCTGGAGAAGAACCTCTGCAGAGTGGAGAAACGTATGCCCACAGTAGACAGGATTTTCCCATCTTTCTCACAAGTGGAAAAGGGATCTTTTACCTTAGGGCCAAATAAGGACGTGCATTCAAAAGGAGCATTGATGAATCTAGACTTGAAGAGCTCTGTAAAGTCACACAAATGCATCCAGGTGTTCCTCCTGATAGGAATGCCTGAATCCTCTGCTCTACTCATTCCTCCTGCTGCATGAGAAATGAGCCTCATGGAAGAGATAAAAATAGACTGGAGGGTAGCCAACTGAAAAGTAACAGAGGCCTGCACTTCCCCAGAAACAGATCCTGAGAGGGTATCAGAAAGCTCTTTAATCAGATCCCTCTGTGACCTAGTGAAATGTTCCAGGTAGTTCAAACCTCTCCATTGCCTGAGACTCATTGGGGGGGGGGGGGTGATAGAGGAACTTTCCTCAGCTAGTTCTTTATTTTGTGGCCATACACACCTTTAGTCCAAAATTGCTTTGTCTTCAGGAGCAGTAATAATTTTGTCCAGTCTCCAGGGGATCAGCTCATTGGTGTCAGGGGCTCCTCCATGCCCACTGAGAAATCAATTCAATGAGATCATTGGTGGAAGGAGTTACCCAGGAGGTAGATGGGCAGGTAGCAAAAGCCTCCAGGTATATAGACTCCTCAGATGAATGTTTATTGGGCTTCCAGTCACTTCTCGGTTTTAGAATTTCTAGGATGTCTCCAAAGGAGATATCATCTGGAGGGGACCTGGAGGATCCTTCACCCTTATCGTAGTCTGTGGCTTCAGTGACGGACTCCTCTGGGGAATACAAGTGCTTCCTCTGGACAACTTCTTCTTCTAGAGACCTCCCCAGTGGGATGCTCTGGAGAGGTATTAGAAGAAGTGAGAATACTCTGCTGTGAAGCCTGGGTTTTCAGTACTCGTTGTTCCTGTGGATAAAAAAAGTTTAGACCCTGCATGCAGAGATGACCAGGTTGGAGGCTTTAGATTCAAGGGGGAAAGAACTGTCTGAGTTGTTGAAGCAGACATGGCTCCTTCAAAACCTCAAAGGCTGATCTCCCCTGAGAGAGACAGGAATACGGATCTGAGAGGGCAAGCCTCTGGATCTTAGTATGTCCACTCCAAGGATAATCCTCCCAAGTCAGAAGCAAGAGCTAAGCTAATCTGAGCCGAAGCCAAGATAGGCCTCTTAAGAAGTCTTTGGGGAAGAAGAGGAAGGGCTCAATGATTCTGACTTGCCCTTTTTTGTTTCTCTAAAGAAGGAGCTCCAGACAGTGCCTCACTGAAAGCTGAAGTCAGTAAACCTTTAAGAATTAATGTGTTTTTGTGTTCAACCAGAGCTCTATGGTTCAACATGTGGCAGATTGAACAATCCTCCTGGAAAAGAGGGGGGTCCCAAACAAGAAACACAAAGTATATGGGAGTCTGACTATGCCATTTTGTGGCCACATTTCCCACGTTTTCAAGCCAGCCTTTTCTTTTTCTGCCATTCTACCACTACAAAAGCCAACAAGTAACAGAGAAAAAATGTTAACAATAAAAGCTTATATATATATATATATATATATATATATATATATATATATATATATATATATATATATATATACATATATATTTATACACACACAGAACTAAAGGAAGGAAAAAAGGGATTGTCAACTGTAATGCCCCACCACTGGACCAGTAATCAAGAAGCTTCAATCTTCACTACTGATAACAGTGGGGGATGTACAATGGGGAGGATGACAAGTACACACACATACTCTGCATCAAGTGCAATTTCCCTTAAGAGTGCACAGAGACCACAGTCAGTCCATGGCTGGTCTCTCCCCTTATGCCCAGACTATACAGTAGTTTTCACTGCCACCAGAACCCTTCTGCCCAGTACCTTAAGGCCCATAAAGGGTGTCCAATCTTACTGTGTAATATTAATACAAATGATAGCTTGACCAAGAGAAAGGTTATTAGGAGTAGTCATCCAGTGTCATCAAACAAATAAGCAATTACTTTCAAAACCTAAAATATCTCTACACAGATCAGCCACAATGAAAGGTTTAAATATACTTAATAATAAATAATAAAGGAACACGACAATACTAAGTATATATTCACAGTGAAATCAGTGTTCAAAACCACAAAAATATTTAAAACAATATTGCAGGACAGTCTCAAAGAAAGAAAAATATCTAAACTAAACTTTACTATACTTCAGACTGAATCTAAGAAATTTTCTATAACCTAATAACTTACTAATAGAGCAAGACAGATGTGGTGAATGGATCTTCTAGTTGTCAGGTCCTAGACATAATGCAGAATGCTCTCTCTCACTAAGAGACTTCTCAAAATAATATCTCAAATATTACTGCTGGGATAGCTTGCAGAATATTACTTCTTGCCATCTGACTTCTAGTCCCCAGGCCAAACTATTGATGAAGCTGGCAGTATTTAGCATCTATCTGTAAAAATATACAGACAAGGGCTTCTCCTCAGGTCTCTGGTAGATTCTGGAAGTCATAAAACAATTGCATTCCTTCATACTTTCAAGACTAGTAAATAAATTCACCCTAAAGACAATACAGAAAGTTTCCTAGTGCAGACATTGTATCTATTGCTGCACTGACAACTAAAAGATACCATCTTTTATGGCCTTGCCATAAGTAATTTAATTTCAATTGTTTTTCTAAAATATACTAGACTGAGGTTAACCTCCTGTATCCCAGTTTCCACTGTTAAAATATATAGATTTAAACAGTTACAATAGTGCATTTACATTTCTGTTCTTTTCCAATACATCACACTGTGGATCCATTTTAAACACAAGCATTTTGCAAATACCCTTTTCAACACACATGTCTGCTCAAATAGTTTGATATACACGTGACATACAGTTCTAATACATTTGTAACACAAGCATCTTACACAAATACTCTCGATATTTACCAATGACATATAATTATTTACAAAATTTTAACTAGCTAGGCTAGCAGTATCTCCTTTCATCGCATCAACAATGGTAAGCAAAGATTATATGAACTATAAAATGGGAATACTAACAGTAGTATTCAAAGATACTTTTGTACGGAAAGAAGAGGAAGGAATAAAAGTGGCAGAAAATGAAAATAAAGTAGTCGCTAGGTAAGGGACAGAGGCTAAAGCTTGTAAAGAAAAACAATGAACTTTATTGCATTATTTGGTAAGATTTAAAGGAAAAAATGTTTTAATTTCACTTATCTGCTCGAGAGCAACTGTTCACCATGTCTAATGAGAATAGCTGCAAATGAGATCTGGGGTACTTAAGAAGGGTGCATTATGGGTAAGGGAGAAGCTCAACAGTTTTCTAGTTACCACGAGCTATTGTAACAGTTGGATCGGATCCGAACCCATACGATGAGAATAGGATGAATACTGACATCAGATCTATTGTTACATATTTTAATGAATGAACTGATACGATAAACAATATTATGCAAACTGCAAATAGAACACATTTAGGAAAGGAAGGGTCTATTGTCAGTAAAGATAACTCAACCCCTATTATATAATTCTTTGGATGACAACTTTGGAATATAGACTAAGTTTTCAGCGATCTGAGGATTCAGAGCATGCAGAAGAAAATAAAGAAAGAAAAGAAAGGAAGAAGTTCACAACAATAACAAGGAAGAAAATAAAATTGATTAATGCCTATAAAGCACAGAGCATTTATACTTAAAAGGACATTGCTTTGTTGTGTAACACAAAGAATGATAAAATTGTTCAATCAGAAACCATTCAACCTACAGAAAAAACAATTTTCCAACAAAGAAGGTAGAAAAAAGAGGCAATAGTCAGTTGAAAAGGAAGAAATCAAAACTGAACTTGAAAGGTTTAAAGAACATTACTGTAAGAAAAAAACAGAAGAAAGACCAAAGATGATAAAAGGGTTCAAGCGGTGTACAAAGACAGCAAATGTTACTGCGTTAGAACTTCAAGATTCTTCAGATCTGATCAAAAAAGATATTCTTGTAATTGGAGATTCTATTACTAGAGGAACTGATACGTACATATGCAGACAAGATAATGAACATCAGTGTTATTCTTGCCAGGAGCAAAAAAATAGGATGAGAGAAATGTAAGGAAGTATGGCGCTTCTTTTATTAATTTTGGCTCAAATTATCTCATCTGCAAGGACTCTGACATTTAGTACGAATCTCACAGTTTTCTTAGACAGCATAACTTGTACAGGTGTTGGGACATATTTTTTCTCAAATCACAAACAGAAAGGAGGCACAGGTCAACATGAATGAAAAGATTTTTTTAGGTAAATAACTACAATGAAAAAAATTGGCCATTTAAAAAAATGGAAGTGAGTAAAGACTCCATGCCTAATTTTTGGCACACATATTTAGACAGGATAGAGTGCACTTGTCAGGACAAGAAAAGAAAATGTTTGCAGCAGATATATGTTGAAATATTAGACAAACATAAGATAGGAGTTTTGCCAGGTCAGAAATTCAACAGATCACAGATGGCAACATTTAATGCATTTCTGATGGTTAGCAATGTTAGGAGTATTAGTAATATTTTTTTTTACTGGAAAATGTGCTATATTCCCACAACATTAGATTATTGTTTATGAAACATGGTTAAAGAAAGTACAGTTGTGTACACTTACCATAAATGTAGATGTTCGAGTGTATTCACTGTTGCAGTCATTACATTTGGGTAATCCTGCTGGCAGGTTGCCCTCAGTCGGCCTGAATTCCAAAGTCCTGGGTCCTGCATCAGCTGCTGTCGCCCTTTCCCTGACGTCAGATCGTCAGGGGTATAAAAGATGCGGCCAACGCCATTTTCTTTAGTTTTTCTTGCCCCAGATGTCAGGTGCTCCCTAAAAAGGGTAGCCTATATATATATATATATATATATATATATATATATATATATATATATATATATATATATATATATATATATACATATAACTACATGCACCAATATAAACTTTACCTTCATCTACAAGCAAACAAGCAAATACACCCCATACGTTGTATAAATCAGAGAAGGAAAGATAGGTTCCAACAGAAGAAAGGGGGATGGCGGGTGGGTAACCTGGACTGCAACACTGAATACACTTGAACATCTACATTTATGGTAAGTGTACATAACTGTACTATGTTCTTCGTGTTTCACTGTTGCAGTCATTACATTTGGGTAGAGTCCCAAAGCTTTGGATGGGAGGCTGGAGCGGCTATGAGGCCCTGCAGAACTGCAGTGGCAAAGCCTGCCCTGGATTTAGAGTAGAGTGACAGATGACAGTGCATTGTAAAGGTGTGCACTGAACTCCAAGTAGCAGCCTCTAAAATGTCCTTGGTTGGTACTCCCCTGAGAAAGGCTGCTGAAGTGGCTGCAGCTCTGGTTGAATGTGGCCTAATGCCCTTACGACACTGGCTTGCCATGGTGTAAGTAGCAGAAATGAATGCAGTGGCCTATCCACTTTGAAATAGTCTGCTTTGAGATAGCCTTTCCTTGTAATCCTGCAGCATATGCCACTAGTAATTGCTCTGTCTTTCTGAAAACTTTGGTTCTGTCCAAGTAGAATCTAAGCTGTCTGTGTACATCCAAAGAATGCAGAAGTCTCTCCCCCTCGTTCTGTGGATTAGGATAAAAAGTTGACAGATGAATAGTTTGGTTAAGGGCCACACTAGACACCACCTTAGGCATAAATGTTGGGTTTGTCCTCAGAGAGACCCTGTCTGGATAAAAAATGATAAAAGGTTCCACAGCCATGAGTGCCTGTAGCTCTGAAACTCATCTTGCAGAAGTGATTGCTAGGAGCAGAGCTGTTTTCCAAGATAAAAACTTTATATCAGCAGTAGCAGCTGGCTCAAAAGGAGGCAGGGTGAGTTTTTCCAAGACATAGTTGAGGTCCAATGCAGGCATTGGTGATCGCCTTGGAGGCCTTAAATATCTGGCTCCTCTGAGGTACCGTTTTAATAAGGGATGAGAGAAGATTGGTGGCTCTGTATTGTAGTGAGCCGAAATGGCAGAGGCATGAATTTTAATAGATGAAAAAGATAGGCCTTTGTCCAGCATCTCAGTTAAGTATTGCAAAATCTGAGGAATATTTGGCACATCTGTATCAGTTCCTTGTGTCTGGTTCCAAGCACAGAATCTCTTCCATTTTCCAGCATAAGATTTTCTAGTACTAGGCCTTCTGGCCTCCAAAATGACATCCATCACAGCTTTACTGAGAGGTGTGTTTTGTATGTTTACATTATCCGCCATGCTGCTAGCTTTGAAGTTCTGAGATGGCTGTGCAGGATCTGATTGTTTTGCTAGGACAGTGGATGAGGTATTTGAGGTAAGGTCCAAGCTGGGCATTGAGACAAGTTCTTTAGGATTGGAAACCAGTACTGGCGGGGCCAGTCTGGGGCAATCAGTATCATTTTTGGCTTCTCCTGTTTGACCTTTAGGAGTACCTTGGGGAGGAGAGGCAGTGGGGGAAAGGCATATACTGATAGGTTTTACCAGCTGAAAGATAGGCCGTCCACTTTCCATGCTTGTCTGTGGTAAGTCCTTGTGCAGAATCTTTTTAGTTGGTAGTTGTGAGGGAAGGCAAATAGCTCTATGTCTGGGCATCCCCATTTTCTTGTCATCATGCTGAAGACTTGTGGATCCAGCTGCCACTCATGGGGATCCATGAGGTTTCTGCTTAGTTCGTCTGCCAGAGTATTTTTCCTTCCTGGTAGGAATTGTGCCTGCAGATGTACTTGGTAAGTCAATGCTGTGTCCCACAAAGTCATGTCTAGTCTGCAAAGGGGGTAAGAATGTGTGCCCCCCTGCTTGTTTATATACCACATGACCATGGTGTTGTCTGTCTTTATCAGTAGTTGTCCCAGATGAAGTAGGTCCTTGAAGGCTGTCAGGGCATTTTGAACAGCTAGCATCTCTTTTTGATTGATATGTAGATGCATTTGGGTTGAGGACCATGTGCCCTGAACGCATCTTCCTGCCATGTAGGCCTCCCAGGCATAATCTGATGCATCCGTTGTTAGTGTCTGCCTGGCTGGGGGAAATGTGAATGGCTGTCCCTTGTTTTGGTGACAATCCTTTGCCCACCATCGAAACTCCTGTTGTAGGCAAGGAATGAGAGTAATCATTGTTTCCAGGCTGTGGCAATGTTGAGTCCAAACACTTTTTAGGTACCATTGAAGTTTCTTCATATGCAGTCTTGCATATGGAATTAGTACGATGCAGGATGCCATGAAGCCCAAAGCCTGCAGAATTTTTCTTGCAGATAACTGGGCCTTTGTTGCCAACATTTTGAAATAGGTAGTCAGTTGCCTTTGTTTGTCTGGCATGAGATAAGCCATCTGGGCAGTTGTATTTAAGCTTGCACCCAGGAATATTATCTCGAGAGGGTACTAGTTTTGATTTCTTTTCATTGACTGTGTACCCTAGGCATGTTAGAAGTCTTTTGACAAACGCCAGGTGCTGTAGAAGAATGTCCTTGTTCTCTGCTTGAATTAGACAGTCGTCCAACTAAGGATATATTTGTATTCCTCTTTGTCTGCAGAATGCAATTACTGGTGCCAGGCACTTTGTAAGGACCCTGGGCGCAGTAGATAAGCCAAAGGGCAGTGCAGAGAATTGGTAATGCATTGAGCCAGCCTTGAATCTGAGGTATCTACTGCATAATTGTCTGATTGCGACATGCAGGTATGCCTCTTTTAGGTCTAGAGTCACCAGCCAAGCGTTCTTGTCCAGCATGGGCAGAAGCTGCTGCAAAGTCATCATCTTGAATTTTGGTATATCCAGGAATGTGTTCAGAATAGATAGGTCCAGTATTGGTCTCCAGGCCTCGTCCTTTCTGGGTACCAAAAACAGTCTTGAGTAAAATCCTTGTCCCTGCTCTTGCGCTGGTACTTGTTGAATGGCCCCCATGTCCATGAGGGAGGAGACCTGTTTTTGTGCCTCTGCCCATTGATTTTTTTGGCAGATCTGGCCAGCCATTTGCCTTTGGCAGGGTATGGAAATGGAACTTGTACCCCTGTGACACGAGATTTAGAACCTACTTGTCCTGGGTTATAATATGCCAATTTTGAGGAAAAAAAGTGCTAATTTTCCCCCTAAGGGTGTTGCCAGGAGATAAGTGCTTGGAGCAGGCAGGGGGAAGTCATTGAGACTGTTTCCTGTATGGTTGTGATTTGTCCTCTCCAACCTTGGAGGTAGAAACACCCCATTGCTTTGACCTGTAGGAACCTTGCACCTGGGTTCTGCCTCTAGGGTGTCTGGGTCTGCCCCTTTGAGGTCTGTCTGACACAGGAAAGGACCAATTCTTTGTAGGCCAGTGTCTACTAAACCTATGTGGCTGTACTTGTAAAAAATCTTTGGCAGTTTGCATAGATTTAGCTTTGTCCTCCATTTTCTTTAACACCAAAGTATCATGCTGTAAAGGTGCATCTAATAATTTAACTTTGACATGATCAGGCAGATTTTGTTCCTTTAACCAAGCATGCCTCCTAAATACAGAACCCATATCTGCAGCCCTGCAGGAGGCCTCCAAAGAATCAAAACCACATTGCAAAGTATGCTTTCCAACTTGTTCAGCTGCATGCAATAAATCCTGCATTTTCTTGTTTTCTGCACATTCAGAGTTTAATAACATTTTCTGTTTAAGCAATACCATGACATGTTGCTGATATTTGAGCATATAAAACTGACAGTTTAAGGCCCTTATAGCCAAGGTAGCAGATGTGTAAACTTTTTTTTTCCATCTATCCAGTGCCCTAGAATCTTGGTCAGAGGGGGTAGGGTTTTTTGCAGTGGAAGCCTTAACTTCTTTGGGACCCTGTGAAATAGTTTCTGGGTCTGCAGCAGGCTTTTTAAAAAGGAATTTATGAGAGTCAGGAACCCTGTAGTATCTGTCAGACTTAACAGGGGCTGGAGGTAAGGAGTCAGGGGTAAAACTAGACTCCGAAAACACATCATCTACCACAGGTGGAATGGCTAGTGACCTGTGTTGAGGTAGTAAAAGGAAATCCCTGAGCCTCTTTTTAGATTCTGAAAATTCTTGGCTCTCCCAGTGGAAATGCTCCCTCATGGTATGCAAGGTTTCCTCAAAAGAATAGTCCTCTGCAGGAGAAGCTGAAGGAATAGATTCTTCAGCATCAGAATCCTAATGGGGGGAAGAGAATATTCCTGAACAGAAGAGGAATCAGAAGAAATAGAAGCCTGATCTGAAGATTCATAGTCAGTCTCTTGCCTAGGCCTCTTAGGAGGGGAATAGGAACCCCTGATCAAGGTAATTAAGTTTTCGGCCATTTTGAGCATCTGTTTTTTGGGCATAGAGGCCTGTCCATGTGGCTCTTGAGCTTGTTTCTTTGCTTTAGAAGACACTTTAGTCTTTGCCTTTGAAGCTGAGGTTGGTTTAATGTAAAGATGTTTAGGTCTGAATACACCCTCAGAAGCTGGTGCCTGCTCAGCGGCTCTGGACCAATCTGAAGGAATAGTATCCGAGGCTCCAATACTTTGAGTTTCCAGCGGCATGGCCGACTCCACATGGAAGTCGGTAGGGGCCTGCGACTCTAAAGCAGCAGGCGTTAGGGGCTGCGAAAGCACCTCACTGAGAACCGGCGACTGGCTTAGGAGAAGCTTAGTCAGTTTTGGGCCTCAGTTGTCTATCTTTCTCCTTTTCTTTGTGTTTTTTGTGAACTCTGGTAGTTGGATGGCTATCCGACAACATTTCTGGATAATTAAACCGGCATCCAAAATATCATACCGACGCTTAATAGTGCATTGGTTAAATCTAGCACAAAACCGACAACCAGAAACGCGATCAGGGCCTAGGCAAGGAATACCGGAAGAATGAAAGTCCTTATGAGGTAGTTGCTTTCCACAAGAAATACAATTATTTACTTTTTCTGACATTGGTCTGGAGCAAGAAAAAAAGTTTCCCCAACGGAAGACTTCAGACCTGAAACTCGAACACGAAAATCTCAGGAGTTGGCCGACCGGCACTTGCGAACTGCTTCTGCTTCGGGCACCGCGCAGCAATAAAGACTAAAGAAAATGGCGTCGGCTGCATCTTTTATATCCCTGATGACCTGAAATCAGGGAAGGGGCAACAGCAGCTGACGCATGACCCAGGACTTTGGAATTCAGGCCGACTGAGGGCAACCTGCCAGCAGGATTACCCAAATGTAATGACTGCAACAGTGAAACACGAAGAACATCAGCGACTCCAAACTGGTTCTGTCAGAGTATGTTTTTACTGTAACAGACATTCCAACACACAAAAAAAGAAAGAAATCAGGTGGAGGTGTTATGGTATGGATTAAAGAATATGAGACCTGTGATTATTACACATTCAGTGATAACAAAAATACTGCTGACTGAGCAGCAGTGACAAAGACAAACTTGGAACATATTACAGTCATTGGAGTGTATAGACCACCCAAGTCAAGTATAGATGACCTAGAGGAGTTCATACATTTCTTGTATGAAACACAGGATGGAAAAATAATAGTGGCTTAGGACTTAAATTTACCAGCAAGAGACTGGAATAATATCAATTTAACAGCATTAGTAAGGAAATTATTTACACAGTATGTTCAGGAACAATTGCTTCAGATAATAAAAAAGCCTACCAGGGAAAGGAGCATAATAGACATTGTGTCCCTAGGGAAAGGAGCATAATAGACATTGTTTGTGTCCCTAAGGAAGTGACTGTTATGGCATGTCAAGTTTTGCCACAATTGATGTGCAGTTAACATGGGGGTTATAAAAGTTAAATTGCTGCTAGACAATTCTGCCAAACAGAAATCTAAACCAATGCACAGACTATACGGAAACAAAACAGTCACTATATAAAACTAATTGGAGTGCATATACACCTGGTTAAAACAAACAAAACACTGAAGGAGTACATCAACACAAATAAAAGGCTGGAAAAATGGAAGAAGCTTTAAATAGATATTCAGATGAGATGATAAAGCTGCAAAAATCAGAGGTTGAAATAAAGAACAGGATGGCTGAATAGGAGACTGCTCAGAAAAAGATTTTTCATAAAATAATAGAATTGGAGGACAGAGCACACAGGGAAAATAGATTTTCAGCTATACCAGAGAAGCTGCAAGGAACATACTACATTAATTTTATGAAATCACAAATAAGCAACTGGACTGGTATTCCGCAGCAGGAGTTGTTAGTTGAAAGGGCATATCATGTGTATGCTCCAAACCTGGCTATAAGAAAGCAATCTAGACCTTTAATAGCAAAGATGCAATCTTACCAGCAGATGGAACTGATTCTGACATAATTGTGACAGAAGGACCAAGTAGTAAAAGTGGGAAACAGCAGAATGTTTGTGGAGAATGATTACTCATTGTATACCAGACAGAAGAGGAGCAAATTTATTCCACTATTCAGGGAATGTTGAGATACAGGTGTGAGATTTAAACTGCTGTACCCAGCTATCTTCAAGGTATTCTTCCCTGAAGGGACAAAATCATTTTTTGATGAAGTACATGCTAAGGAAGAAATAAAGTTTGTCCAACAAAACGTGAGCTGTGAAACAGATTGAGATTCTGCTTCTTGTTCTTCTGGTAATAAAGGCCACAGAGAGACTGTATCCATAAAATCTTTTCCACTGTTTCAACAGAAAATGTTGGACAAAAGGAAGGGAGCACAAGAGTTGACTAGAAATGTGACGCCCCTGCACTGGCCCAGAAATCAAGAAACCTCGATCCTCACCAATAGCAACAGCTAGGGGACATACACAATGGGAAGATGACAAGTAGATATGCAGTAAAGTGCAATTTCCCTTGAGAGCGCACACAGATCACGGTCAGTCTGAGGCTGGTTTCTCCCTCTTTCTCCAGATCCCCAATAGGACTCCCACTAGCATACCTATAGGGTTGAGGTCTCAGCCGAGTAGCCAAGCTAAGACCTCCAGCACCCTCTGTGTCCAACCAGTGCTTAATGTCCCTGACCAAGTAGCTGACACATATACACACACACACACACACACACTTTGAGGTTTGATTTATATATAAACACACACATACCTGGGAAAGGCTGGCACAGGTTTACTAGTTATGCCCCCTTCTTCCCAGCCTATACGGTACTTCCAGCTGGCACCAGTCACCCTTATCAGCTACTATAAGGCCCTTTAACAAAGGGTGTCCAATCCTACTGTGTAATGTTACTGTTAATCCAAATGGCAGTCTGACCAAGCAAGGCTATTAGGAGTGGCCTGTACAGTGTCATCAAATAGATGTGCAAGTACACTAAGAGCTTAACAATGGCTCACAGATATCAGCCACAAAGATAGGTTTAAATATATTTAATAATAAATCAAAGAGCAAGACAATAATCAGTACACAGACACAGTTACTTCAGAGTTTGAAATCACAGGAAGTATTTAAAACAACATTTTTAGGGCAGTCTCAAAGAAAGAAAACATCTAAACTAATCTTTACTATATTCCTAACTATACCTAAAACAGTTACTATGCTCTAAAAAACATACAGAGCAAGGCAAGTGCAGATGTTGATGAGTGGATGTTCTTGCTAGTTCCAAGACAAAATACAAAATGCACAGTCTCTCTCTGAGACAGTTCCCAAATTAATATCAAACATTGCTGCTGGACCAGTTTGGATGAAATCACTCTGTCACCTGACTTCAGTTTCCAGGTTAAACAGAAATTAAGAAGTTATGTACTCACCATAATGTTAAATATGTTTTGTCCATCTCTCCTTCATTCTATGCTGGTTGGGTTCAGAACAGAGCATCGCTTTCAACTCGGCCTAATTAAAAAGCTCGAGAGCTTCCACTGGCTCGAGGCTATGCCCTATTCCATGATGCTCAGGGAAGACTGCCCAAATCTTGTTTGCAAGAGAAAGCATAAATATCATGCAACAATGAATCAACTTGCATAGATAAGATCCAGAAGGGAATCAGACTCCATAATCCAATTAAAAATAGAATTATCCATCCGATCCTCCAGGAGCAAAGGAGGGTGGGATGCAAGAATGAAGGTGAGATGGACAACAAACAAGGAATGTTATGGTGAGTACATAACTTCTTAATGTTATGTTGTCCTATGTTGCCTTCATTCTATGCTGGTTGGGACAGTGTCCTTAGCACCTTCTTTCTTGGATGGCTCAAGGGAATAAACTCTTCAGAACAGTGGACCCAAAGGAAGCCCTGTTCTGGGAGGCAACATCTATTTCATAATGAGTGATAAAGGTATGAGGTCTTACCCATGTGGCTGCTGAACAAATAGAGTCCAAAGGAAGTCTGGCCTGGAAGGCAGAAGAAGTTGCAATAGCTCTTGTGGAATGGCCCTTCACTTTACCTGGTAATTGTTCTGAGCACTATACGTGAAGGAAATACATTCTGTGAGCCATTTCGACAGTGTCACTTTTGAGGCTGGCAGTCCTTTCTTTTTATTTGAAAAAAGACATAAAAAAATTGGTCCAACTTTCTGAAATCTTTAGTTCTATGCATGCAGAAGTGCAACTGCCTATGTACATCCAATTGGTGTAATCTATATTCTGTACTGTTGCCACAGTTTGGGAAGAACACTGGTAATTTAATAGATTGATTTAGATCGGTGTCTGAGCACACATTAGGCAGAAAGGAAGGAGAGACTGCCTTTGTGAAAAACTATGTAAGGAGGGCATACAGATAGAGCTTGGAGTTCAGATACTCGTCTGGCGGAGGTTATGGCCACCAAGAAAAGTGTCTTCCATGACAAAAAACGTTTGTCACATGATGATGCAGGTTAAAAGGAAGGCAAAATTAAGGAAGATAGAACAAAATTTAGATCCCATGGAGCTAGAGGTTCTCTGGAGGTCTTAGGAAAGTCCCTTTTAGAAAGGCCTTACAGAGTTTGTGGGACATGATTTTCAGTCTCAGTTCCCCAATATGAAACTTGGATATAGCGGCTAGCTGGACTCAATTGTAGCTGCTGCAGAACCCTCGTTAAAAGTTTAATGAGAAATTCTAGCACTGCTGTGATGGGAGTCAAAAATGGATCTGTATTATTTTTGGAGGCCCAGTGTGAAAAATCTTTTCCATTTGCTAGAATATAGTTTTCTGGTAGAAGGTTTATGAGAAAAAATCAAAATATGTCTAACTGCCAGGGAAATGTAATGGAGCTTTCATATTTGCGGAACTGGACCAGACACAATTTCAACTTTAGGGTCTGGATCGATGGATGGAACATCTCCGATTAATGGGTCAGAAGGGCTTTAACTGGGTCCAGGATCCACAGTTCCTCAAGGAGATGGGTCCACAGAAAGGGGAACCACATTTGCAGAGGCCAGTATGAGAATGAATGTGATTCTCAACATGTTGGCTTTCTGAAGAACCTTTGGTATCAAGGGAAAGGGAGGGAAGGCATAAAGTAGTCCCAGGGGCCAATCATGTATGAGCACATCCCTTGGTGACATTCCCAGAGGAAGAATTATGGCAAAGTAGCTGCTGCATTTGGTGTTCATGGACGTGGTGAAAAGGTCGCAGCAAGGCGGGCCCCATTTGTGGAAAATCTCTTCCACAACCTCTTGTTTTAGGGACCAATCGTGAGGCATCACAATAGCTCTGCTGAGTTTGTCTGCTATCACGTTGGATTTCCCTGGGATGTGCATTGATGTCAGAAATTGCTGAGAAGCAACAGCCCATTGCCATACTCTTTGTGCCTCATGACATAAAAGATAGGATTTGGTTCATCCTTTTTTGTTTATGTACCATACACATGACATGTTGTCTATCTGAACTGCAATAGTTCCTATCGGGAGAGAGTCCTGGAATGCTTGCAACACATACAGCACCGCTCTCACCTCTAGGACATTGATATGAAGTGGTTCTCATGTTCGTGCCAGATGCCTTGGATAGTCTTTCCCAGATAATGCCTCCCCACCCTATCTGAGAAACCTCTGTGGTCAGTGTGGCTGTTTGTTGTGGAAAAACAAATGGATGACCCATGGTCAACTGAGTCGTTTGAAGCCACCACCGTAGATCCTTTTTGCAAGACTGTGTGATAATGATCTTGTGTGACAGTGGTAGGTCTTGCATGGACACTGGGAGAAAAGTAGCCATTGAAGGACTGTCATGTGCAGATGCGCCAGAGGTAATAAAATGATTGCAGCTGCCATGGTGCCCAGAACCTTCAAGACAGTCTTTGCCTGTACTTTTCTTTTGGACATCAAGCTCTTGATTTGATGGTATAGGGACTGAATCCTTTTGGGGGTAAGTTTGGCCAAAATTTTCCTTAAGTCTAACTCTGTGCCTAAGAATACAAGACGCTGTGAAGGCAACAAGGCAGATTTTTTAAAATTTATTCTAATGCCTAGCTTGGCACACAGATGAATGGCTTCATCCCTTGCTTGCACTAGTAGATGCTTGGTAGTGCCAGTTAGGAGCCATGGAAACACACGGAATCATAGGCGCTTCAAGTGAGCCGTAACCACTGCCATACATTTGGTGAACACTCTGGGGGCTGTAGTGAGACCAAAGAGCAGGGTTTGAAACTGGTAATGACTGGCTCCTAGCCAAAAGTGTGTTTCCTGGATCGCCTGTCCATTTTTATGTGGTAGTACACATTCTGGAGATCTTTTGAGGACATCCAATTGTCTTTCCCCAGAAAGGGAAATATTGACTGCAGTGTCACCATCTGGAACTTCTTGACAGATTTGTTTAATCTGCTCAGATCCAATATGGGTCTCCAGTCCAGTCTTTTTTAGAACTAAAAAGAACCTTGAGTAAGTTCCGGATTCAATCTGCGGGGACATTTTGGATGACTTTTTTCTAGCAACTTCTGTACTTCTAATGCTGCATTGTTCCTTTGACTAGGTGGAGTATTTGGGACATATTGTTTCTCCAAAGGGGAGTAGAAAAGGGTATGTAATAACCTCTGGATAGGATAGTTGTACCCATTTGTCTTGTGTGATATCTAGCCAGGCCTCTGGATACAAAGATAAGTGCCCCCCCCAACTGCCTTTAGAGATGGACAGATGGGCCTCCATTCAGGAGCGCTGAAAGGGCTTCCCATGGAAAGAGTCACTGTCACCCTGGTTCTGCAGATTCCCTCTGCCATGAGGTTGGCATCTTCCATTGTTACTTCCCCCCTGCCTCTGGGGGAAGAGTCACCATGTGCATTGGGAAATACTCTTTGGAATTTTCCCCCCTCTCTGACCTTTGTGATAAGGTCTAGTGGGGATGGAAAAACGGACCCCAATGGCAGACAGTTTTCCCTCCTGTTTGCACTTGGTCAGGGTCTCTAACAGTGGGCCCGAACAATGACGAGCCATCAAATGGGGCATTAGTGAAGGAAGATCTTAAGGATTCAGCAAAGTTACAGAGATGCATCCAGGAATGCCTCCTTAAGGAAATTCCTCAAGCTGCTGCCCTACTTGCTCCATCGGCTGCAAATGAAATCAGCTGCATGGAGGAGTTAACCACTGAGTTAAGGAAGGAGAGCTGAGAGGAAACCCTATCTGAAACCCCAGCAGCTACAGTGCCCTGCAAGTTATCTCCTAGTGCTTTCAGGAGATCCCTTTGAAGTCTGATAAAATGGGTAAAGTAATTCAGTGATCGAAGTGTAAACCCGCTGAAGAGAAGGTACGCTTTTATACCTGTCCATGGTCCGAGAGTCTTTATTCAGTGGATGAACAGACGAGGAAGTTTCTGATCATTCCTTTTTGGGACCCCTTTCATCAAAATCGCTATGATGGCCTCCACCACCAGCATCACATCTATTGGGACCCCTTTCATCAAAATCTCTATCTGTGGGAGCATTAATGAACTTGTTAGGCCTCCTTGGAACAGGCTCCACAGTATCGAGAGAGACCCACACCTTTCGAGCAATAACATTCATTAGTTGGTCAAAGGGTGGAGACATCCAAGGGGCAGAAGGGCGAGACCCAAAAGCTTCCAGGTACACCAACTCATCCTCAGAAGGATTGGTGGGCTTCCAGCCACCCCTCTGCTTAAGAATCTCCAAGATGACTGCAAAGGAGACATCTTTAGAGGGGGACCATGGGGACATTTCTGAATCATCCAGGTCTGTGTCTGACATGATGGACTCATCCAGGGAGTCTATGTGCTTCATCTTGCAAAGCCTCCTCCGAGGGGTACTCTGGAGAAGTTTCAGAATAGACAGTCTCACCCATTGGGGCTTAGGGTCTCTGCGCTTGGATGGGAGCGATGGTGCTGAGACCAACACAGGCGCTTTTGAGTGAAGAGTGCTCAAACCCAAGAGTAGTGCCATTGGAGGTGACAACAATCTTTCCATCAGCTCAAAAGCCTCCTCACCCCGTTCAGAGCACGTCTCCTGCTCCAAAGAACTGAGAGACTGACCCCGAGGCAGAGTGGTTGGCTCTGAAACTGATGCGCCGAAGCCTTGAGAGGTAGAACTGGCTCATACAACTGTCAAATCCAACTATCCTTCCTGGACATGACTGGAGAGTCGGCTCCTAGACTCCCCAGATTCTGACAGAACAGAGGTAGTCACAGTGGTCGTCAAAACAGATGATCCTGTTGGAGGTCTTGGTTCCCACATTTCCACTACTACTGGGCCCCGAGACCTCTGGCTCTGAATTCCCCCGAATGGGTCAGAGGAGAAATAGAAGAAAGGGATGGTGCCTCAGTCAGCACCGGTTGCTTTTGGGTTGGAGTAGACAAAATTTTTGCCAGCGCTGGTGTACGAAGCAGTCTCTTTACCACCCATTCCATATCATCATTAGACAAGCTCCTGGAGGAATGGGAGGACAAAGGAGGAAATCTTGCCCTTTCTAGGAGTGGAGATCTTAAAGTCAGAGTAACCAGCTCCAGAACTGGGGAACGTCTCCTGGCTTGTAACTCTATTGGCTCCATAACTGCCAAAGGAACCAAAGAGGTAGACTTCTCGGAGCCAAGAGCCATTTGTTCTGAGCCAGGTGATTTTAAAACAATCTTCTTAGGCGGCTCCAAGGCCGCATCCATAGTCAAAGTTCATTTTCCAGACTTTTCCACTTTAGAGGAGGAAGAAGGTTTGGAGCTGAGACCCTTCCAAGGCTTCAGAGAATGGAACATTTAGTAGCCCTCTCACAATAAGTTTGTTCTTGTGTTCAAGTAGAACTCTACTGCTAAAAGCATGGCAAAATGTGCATGATTCCTATAAGTGAAGGGCACCCAAGCAATAAACACAACTGGTGTGCTCATCAGTAAGAGGCATCTTTTGGGAGCATTTATTGCATTTCTTGAACCCTAACTGTTAGGGTTCCTTCTGATCCTTTGACATGTTTTGATTCTTACAAGAGGGACAGAACTAACGAGAAGGGAACCCCCAAAGAAAAAAAACTTACGATTCTGTTACCTCACAAAGTTGTAAACTAGACTGAGACCAGCAAGCATGTTTATAGACAAGTCTGTCTATGAAGAAAATAATATGTAAAAATATCTAAATCACTAAAGCCTAAACTACAATAACCACAGCACACAACTACTCTACTAATACTAACAACGTGTGTGTGTATGTGTGTGTGTATATATATATATATATATATATATATATATATATATATATATATATATATATATATATATATATATATGGATTTCATACATTTGGTCGAATTACAATTAGTCAAAAATGATTCCAGGCATTTCACTTCACTGAAAGCTCACTTGACTGAAAGTTCACTTGGTCGAAGTTCATTTGGTCGAAAATGGAATATAGCCCCTGCCCCACTGCAGTGCAACCCTGGAGTGAGAATATTAAATAAGGGGGGATGTGGGGGGCAAAGCCCCCCACATTATGCCAATAGTTTTTACTAAAGATATATATATATATATATATATATATATATATATATATATCAATGCATTTCTAATGGATATACCTTCTTATAATAGTGAATACATTATAACTATGTGGGGGGCTGTGCCCCCACCCCCCCTTATTTAATATTCTCACTCCAGGATTGCACTGCTGTGGGGCAGGGGCTATATTCCATTTTCGACCAAATGAACTTCGACCAAGTGAGCTTTCAGTAAAGTGCAATGCCTGGTATCATTTTCGACTAAGTGTAATTAGACCAAATGTATGGAATCCATATATATATGTACTAATGCTGACTACGCACAAAAAAGTTTGAGGAGAAAACCTCTACTGATTTCTCCTCACAACTATAGGGAAGGTAATGAGAGGAAGGGGAGTGGCCCTCTAAGTTAAACGAGCCGCTAGGAGCCCTCTAATTCAAATGAGCTACCTGAAAGGATAAAGTGAAAAGTTTTCTAACTGAAACGAGCTTCAAAATGAAAAGGATGACAACTAGAGGGGTAGCCCTGATGAAGAAAATAGGAATGACAGCCAACAACCGTAATGACAGGTGAAAAAACGGATTACTCTAAAACTACAAATATCTAAAACTATTCATAAACTTCAACTATTTTACTAGAAATATTAATAATAAATTGAACTCAGCCAAGAGCCAGTCAGAAGTCACCAAATCTGCTTGAGTGGCAAACAAGATCTGGGTAATCTTCCCTGAGCATCATGGGATAGGGCATAGTTTTGAGCCAGTGGAAGTTCTCAAGCTTTTGAATTAGGCCGAGTTGGCCAACCAGCATAGAATGAAGGCGAGATAGGACAACATAACATCAGAATTTAACATCTCTGTGTGAGAAATAAATCTCTCAGATCTTTGCAGACCTTGGAAGTCGTAAAACTATAAAACACTTTTACATTTGAAACCGAATAATTATTTCTCTTTCCAGACAATACAAAAACTTCTAGCTCTAGACATTGTCTCTGCTACTGAACTGAAACTGAGAGATAACATCTTTTGTTTATGGCCCAGGTATAAAGTAACTTAACCTCAACTATTCTTAGTAGAAATATCAATATTCCCACGATACAGAATTATTTACAAAATTGCAGACAGCTGGGCTGGCAATATTTCCCTATATTGCATCCCCCCCCCGACAACTCAAGCTAGTTTTTCAAGTGACCCTTGAGAAATGTTGCTTGAGACGGTTAAGCCTATCTGGGAAACCTGTACACCATTCCCTGTCTTGAGAGCTCATTTGCATTGGCATTGCTAACCACACTGTGAAGCTGCACTGTCATTTCATATACTTGCAACCCTAGGCTCCACCTTAGTAACTTGATATTTTGCTGACTGGCTTGATGTAGTCATGTTAAGGGATTGTGGTCTGTAACTACAGTGAATTTCCTTCCATACAAATAAGGTTGAGGTTTCTGCAGTGCACACTATTGCTAGACATTTCTTTTCTACAGCTGCATAGCATTCCTCTCTAGGATGGAGCCTATGCCAGAGATATACCATTGGGTGCTCTTCTCCCTCAGAGGAAACCTGGCTAAGTACAGCCCCCACCCCATGGTTTGAAGCATCCACCTGCAAAACAAATTCTTTGCTGTAATCTGGACTGGCTAACACAGGGGGTCCTCCCAAAGTTCCTTTAAGTTTCTGGAATGCCTGCTCACATACTGTGGTCCACACTACCTTATCTGGCTTGTTCTTTCTTGTCAGGTCTGTGAGGGGAGCAGCTATGGTACTATAATTGGGGACAAACTTTCTATAGTATTCTGCTGTCCCTAAGAATGCTCTCACCTGTTTTTTGGTAACAGGGGCAGGCCATGCTTGTATGGCTTCCACTTTGGCAGGTTCTGGCCTGATCTTACCACTCCCCACTCTATATCCCAGGTAGAAGACCTCTGCCATACACACCTGACATTTGCTGGGCTTAATGGTCAACCCTGCCCTCTGTAGTCTGCTGAGCACCCCCCTGACATGCTGAAGGTGCTCTTGCCAGGAATGGCTGCAGAAGGCAATATCATCTAGGTAAGCAAAAGCACAATCTCCTGCTCCTGCTAGGACATGATCTACCAGCCTCTAGACAGTTGTTGGGACATTTTTCATCCCAAAGGGCATATTTGTGAACTCATACTAGCCAAAAGGAGTCAAAAAGGCTGACCTCTCTCTAGCACTGGGAGTTAAAGGCACCTACCAGTAACCCTGGTGAGATCAATAGTGGTTAGATGCTTAGCCCCACCCAGCTGCTCTAGGGCTTCATCTGTCCTAGGCATGGGGTATGCATTCGACTATTTAATTTCCTGTAGTCCACACAGAACCTGGTGCTGCCATCCTTCTTTGGTGCCAGCACCAATGGGGAGGCCTAGGGACTGCTGGACTTCTGAATTACCCCTAGTTCTAACACTTCCTGTATCTCCTCCCTCAGAGTCTGTTTGACTCTCTCAGGCACCCTATAAGGGGCCTGCTTAGTAGGCCTTTGGGGTCCTGTATTCACATGGTGCTGAAGCAGGTGGGTGAACCCTGGTTTCCCAGTGAGCATGCCCCCAACCTCCTGTAACATTGCTTGGATTTCTTGAACCTGGGTAGGGGATAGCTGCTGGGACACTGCTACTCCTTCTACTGATGTGTCAGTTCGAGCCTCACTGAGACCAGTCACCAGATCCCCCTCAGACTCCTCCTGCCAGCCACTGCATATACTCAGCAAAAGGGCCTCCATATCATGGTAGTTTCATTATGTTAACATGGTACAATATGTGCCCCTGCCTAGCAGTTCTACCATGTAGTTAAAATCACTAACCTTCCTTAGTATCTTGTAGGGTCCCCTCCCAGGCTGCCTGCAGCTTGTTGTGCCCGACAGGAAGGAAAACCATTACCTGCTGCCCTGCAGCATACGCTCTAGCTCAAGCATTCCTGTCACACGACCTTTTTCTGCTGTTGGGCTTCTGCCAGGTTCTCCTAGGTCAAGCCCATGAGTTCCCTCAGCCTTGTCCTGAGGTTTAGGACATATGCCACAACAGACTCCTTGTGTGATTCACATTCACCCTCCCACTCATCTCGAATCAAATATAGAGGACCTATCACCCTACACCCATACAGCAACTCAAAGGGTGAAAAACCTGTGGGATTCCTGTGGCACCTCTCTGTAAGCAAACAACAGATGAGACAAATATTTGTCCCACTCCCTCTTAACCTGGTCTGCAAATGCCCACAGCATCATCTTGAGTGTAGAGCTTAACCTCTCAACAAGATCATTAGTCTGGGGATGGCAGGGGTGGTCCTTAAGTGCTTCAGCCCACAGTACTTCCACAAACAACCCAGTAGGCCTGACATGAAACTGGCACCTCTGTCAGTCAGTATTTCTTTTGGAAACTCTACCTTGCTGAAAATTTCTAACAAAGCATTTGCCACATTTTCTGCCTCAATGGAGGACAGAGCCACCACCTCAGGGTATTTGGTATCATAATCTATTAGCACTAGGATATACTTCTTCCCTGTGGAAATTTGAGTACTCAGAGGCCCCACAATATTCATAGCTGTCCTCTGAAATGGATCCTTAATCACAGGCAAAGGCATCAAAGGAGCTTTCACCTTGTCTCCTGCCTTGCCTACCTTTTGGCACTGCTCACACGTCCTGCAGTATTCTATTACATCTCTGGAAATCCCAGGCCAATAAAAGTTATGCATAATACATATCTTTGTACATTTTATACCAATATGACCTGCAAAGGGAATATCGTTGGCTATGGCTAAAAGTGGATGGTGGGCTCTGGGCACTACCAACCGCTGTATTCTCTCACCCTCTAGCCCTCCCGCAGGGGTCCACTCTCTATACAGTAACCCTTTGTCCCAGTATACAGATTTCCCCTTCTGTTGAGAATCAGGTGCCTCACTAGCTACTTCCCTCAGGCCTTGTAATGTAGGGTCTAACAGCTGAGCCTGTCTCAACTCTTAGTAACCCTTCCCAGCTCCCCTGCCACAGGAAGTCTGGTATTCTCTGACAGTGGTGCCTCACTGTCAGCCTGGGTACTACTAGTCATCTCTGCCCTTGCAGTCACTGTCCAAGGGAACATCAGTACCCACAAGCAGCTGTGGCTCACCTTCAGTCTCACAGCTACAGGGTAGCTCCCTCCCTGAAGTAACCACCTCACCAGTCCTGGCTGCAAGTGTGCAGTCTGTCTGGGTCTTCTCAGACCCACATGCTTGTCCCCCTCCATTCTACCATATCACGCCTGGTATCGACACCATACAGCAGAATTTACTGGGGGGACCATGGTGTGATATGGTAAAACAGAGGGAGTTGCATTGGCAACTGAGATTAAACGCCACTTCACCTCCAGATTTGAATGAGTCTTTATCCATAGCTTGTGTTTTAAGACTTATGTCTCACTATATTTAATGTATTACGTTGTACACATTAGAGAAATATTAGGTTAGGTTTTTTCTTAGTACATATTTGTGTAGACTTTTATGGCTTCTCCTGCTACTGGTGGACTCAGTTGGGGCAGTCTGGGCTGCCCACCATGCATTCCCTTAGACCCATGAGCAGCACTGGTGTCCCTTTCCTGTGCAGTGATGCCACACTTGCTAGGTATAGGTCTCCCTTCTTCCCCAACTCATCTGCAGTACTGCATTGTCTGTCAGCTAACCAGATTCTCATGTCCTCAGGCAAAGTGCTAAGGGCTTGTTCCCTCACCAAAAGGTCGGTTAGCACTTCAAAAGTGGTGACCTGACATCCACTCACCCACCTATGAAAATAAGTGCTTAGTTCAGCAATATATTTAGACACAATTACATCTGCCTTGCATCTATGCTCAAAACACTTTTTTCTATAAGCTTCAGGTGTTAAAGCATTCTAAAAGTTTTTTTTACAATATTATAAATTAAGCACTCAGTATCAGACAATTTAGAAATAGCAGTTAAAGGTTAACCATGGAGTAAGGAGGTCAGGAACCGTACCCAGAGCCCTTGGTCAACATTATGCT